>NW_023998485.1:1365906-1423420 GCF_014805625.2 Glossina fuscipes
TTATAACTCTCTTAAAATCGAGATATTTAAATAATTAAAATTTATTGTATGAACCCTGATACACAGGGTGCAATAAAATAAATTTTCTTCTAAATTAATAAATTTTCATTTATTTCAACATTCTCTATACTACTACTAATAAAATATTATAATCTTTATTTTTTTATACTCTATACTAAAAATAATCATATAATAATTTTTTATAATAAATTATGCTTTTAAATAAATATATATTAATAAATAAAATTTAATCAATTTATATTGATTGTCACAAAAATCTTTTCAATGTAAATGAAATCCTTTACTGAATAAGCTTTAAATTGCATTCTAGATACACTTTCCAGTACATCTACTAGGTTACGACTTATCTTAAAAAAATAAAAGAGTGACGGGCGATATGTGCATATTTTAGAGCTAATTTCAAATTATTTATCTTTACAATTTTACAATTAAATCCAATTTTAATAAAAAGTTTCAATTTTATATCCAACTTAAATAATTTTATTATAACCCATTTCTTCTTAAACATAAGCTACACTTGGCTTTGATATATTTTTTTATAAAAATTATTTAATATTCTAATAAAATATTTAATAACAACGGTATATAAACTGAACACTAATTTCAGTTATGTACATCGTGGATTGTCGATTATAGAACAGGTTCCTCTAAATAGACTAAAACACCACAAAATTTTTTAAGTTTCAAGATCATAACTATTACTACCTAAGGTTAATAAACACATTTTAAATAATATGGTAATGGGGGTTAATGTTAAAATTGACTATCTTCAATAAATTAATAATAATTTTAATATAAATTCAAAATTTCACCTAATAAATTTATGAAAATATAACTTTTACTAATTTAACTAAACCTAAGAAAAGTTAATTTGCAATACTTGTATAACTGCGATTGCTGGCACAAATTTTATCAATACTTGTTTATATTATTATTTTTAAATTTCGTTAATAAATAAAATTAATTACTGTGATTAAATAAAAAAATTCATAATTTTTTAAATTACAACAAAATCTCATAAAAATTTACATATAAATTAAATAAATAATAAACTTTCAAACCAAAATAAAACTTTATATATAATTATTTTACTAATTAAACATCAATATTTACTAGCATAATAATTTTAATTAATTTTAGTATTTAATTAAACATTAATACACTGTATTTTATTTATATATGTACATACATATGAATATTATAAATTAAATTTTAGCAATTATCTATATAATAACAATTTAACAAAATAGTTAATATAATAAGTTATTTCATTTTAAATTTAATAATTGATTTATTTTAAATAATTTTTTTAATTCTTAAATTAAATAATTTAATAAATTAATATAGCCCTCTTAACATTCCTGAAAAGATAGACTGAAGGATAATTTTTACGATTCTTTGATGAAGTAAACATTGTTCCTTTGATCACTTAGAAAACTTTTGCATGTCCACTATGACACATTTCGATTCTATGCACATACACCGTCTATTTAATGCTTTACAAAGTCGTTGATAGAGCGGCAGTGGGTTTATCCAAAGTTTAAGCAACAAATATAAGTTGAGATATCGGGCTCATTTCTTGAATCCACTTAAGCCTGTCTGCCTGTCCGTCCGGATATCTGTCCGCTTGATGTGTTTTTTTCAACCTTTTGCCCGCAATTTTTGCTATGTTTCAACAAAACGTGGTAAATTCACAATCTCTGGTCTAGGAATAAACGATATTGAAAACAGACTGGATCGGATCATTTTCATCATCCCGTTCCAGTGTGTTGGCATAAAAATTTGGCTTTAAAAAGTTTAGATCATTTTTTGAGTCTCATCGCATATAGCTTTTCATGTGAAAAACTCTTCACATGACAACAAGTTTCATTTTTTATTAGTTTATAATGGAATTTTTACCAAAATAGTAATATAAAACAGAAATGAGTTGCATCGCACTTTGGTAATAAAGCTCTATTTTTTGGAGCCCACTCTATCTACTGATGAGAAATCAGCCCTTTTAGATGTTAATAACCTTAAATTTTTAATACTATATGACGAAAATTTATGTGAAGAATAATGCAATGTTTGGCAACAAGATAAATGTTGGTAAATTTTTACAACGTCTGATGACGTTTCCCACATTATGGTTAACATGAAAAATATGCCTTTACGTTATAATGTATAATTTTTGGAATTTTATCGTAGAAATGAGTAGAAAATTGTATTATGTGACACGGTATAAGATATGCAATAGCCGGCCTTGCCGGAATATAGTGTTTCTTCTTTTGTACTACGCTAAACTTGATATTGGATAGTTCATAAAAAGATAAACTCGCTTCTATTTCCGTTTGGATCACATAGGGCTTCTTATTTATTGACATTTTATCAAATGTTTTAGAAGGCGGTTGTTTGAACTTGTAATATACAGTATAAACACCGTGTACATGGAAAATCATCCTTCTTTTGATCTCAAATTTCATTTGTTGTTTGGAAGTGGGCGTTACGTTAAGTTGGGTGTAAGGTAGAGTAAGCCAGCTATATGCCAAGTTTGGTCGTGCCAAATTGGCTATTGGAAATCAAGACGTCCAAGTGACTTCCCTTTTTCTGTCTGATCCTGTCTTTTTGAAAGACATGGCCGTCGAGCAATAGTAGACGTGCAATGGATAAAACATCCAGTTTTTCCTCTACAGGCTTGTGATGAAGTTTCATAATTCCATAATACAAAGAGAGGTAATGATTAACAAGTTAATAACCTAATGATATAATCAATACTTTGCGCGTGGTACAACCGCACGTGAATAGTAAAGAGTAATGTGCAAGGAGTAAAAAGATAACATAGCAATTTTTTTGCTGTTTAGTGAACACTATAAAATAAACGCCAGAAATAAATCGAAAATCTCAGTGTTATACAGAATCTCGCGAAGTGTCTCGTATGTAGCACCTAAAAATTCTGACTTTCGCGATCTTTGTCAGCAAAATCTCTGCGATCTTTAAGTGTCTGCTCAAATGGAAAAAGCTCCCACCACATTTAGCTAAACAGTTTATAATTAAATCCCAAAACAACGTCATTTAATGCCCGTGGTTTTGAATGCTAATTTCATCGTCTTACATTTATCAACTCGCTTTAGTCAGTGTTTATATTTCGCTAAGCAATCAATTGCATTTCAATCAATCAGATGCTCAGTTCGAATAAATATTTGGTGAAAATGAAATTTGTGAAAGTTTTTCTAATTTTTGTCGTCGCTATGACTTCGTGCTTTGTCAGGGGGGGTAATCAGACTTCAAAAATTGGACCATTGGTAACAAACCAGTTTATTGAGTAAAAGCTTTAATTACCAAAAAAATTTTCTATTTTATAGAAAAATAATACTATCAAAACATTTCCTAAAAGCGGCACTCCCTTTGGTACCCAAGTTGAAAAACCTGTCGTAAAGAAAACATAAGTTTCAGTGCAATTTGAATGTTACTATTTAATTTTATGTAGAATTTCCACTTAATAAAAAAAAAAATTAAAAGAAAATCTTACTTTAACGAAAATTATTTTAGATTGTATGAGGTTTAGCTCTCACTTTAAATCTTGCACCGCTATCAAAAGACGTTGCTATTCGTCACTGCGTTTGTAAAAACCTCTGATCAGAGACTGCAAGTGTGTTGATTGGCATACGCTTTTTTTCTTTGCTGATGACACTGACTCATTTTCGTTTCTTAGCACAGTTAGTAATAATTCGCAGAGATCTCTCTTAAGTTCTCTAATCGAAGGTTTAAGTACTATTGTTCCGATCGCTAGAAAGAAAATCTCAAAGGGAACTGACGTAATCGTATTTTGCTTGCAATATCTTTGAGAGATCTGACATATTCAGCTTACCAATCATTTGTGTCGGATAACAATTGAAAAGTTTATTCCCGTTATCATAAAAGAGCTAAAAAAACTATTCGTAAGGAAAAAGAAAACTATTTTGATACATTATTTTCTGGAATGAGCTGGTCAGCCATGTGGAATGTTGTGGAAAGCTTTGGCTTTTCAAAAGGGATTTAATGTTGTTCACTTTTAATTAACGTTGTACACATTGATTTTGATAGATCTTTTTCATTCAGATATATATCATTGTGTAAAGTTAAATCTATTGGCAATGACGGAATTCCACGGAAAGCTGATTTTTCCATATATTTTTCTTTTTTTAATTTTTCATATTAATTTCATATTTACTTTATTCGAATTTCACCCTGCTTGGAACATCGGTTCGATTCCGACATTTAAAATTGTTAACAGTTTAGATGATTTGAGCCTAAAGTCCGTTTTGGCTGTTTTATCTAAGATAGTTGAGCATATTCTCAAATAACAAGTTCTCTCCTTGTTATTGAATTTAACTGATTAGCGATAATGTTAATAAGGAATTCTTGACGTCATTAGTATCTCTAGATTTGTGTAAAACTTTTAACTTAATTGGTTAGTCGATAATGATTAAAAAGTTCGGTGAACTTGTTCGGTTTTCTAGGTCTGCTTGCGTGCTTATACATTCATAATTAGTTGCAAGATCTCACTTTGTTGATGTTGATAAGGTTTATTCCGAAATACATTTCTTATTCTCTGGGATTCCGTTTTATGTCTCTTTTTTTAATTATGTACATTAATGGCTTTCCTGAATATATATATTGACATCAGTATTTGTAGATCGTATCTGTTTGTGGACGATATTTTTCTTTTATTTCTCACGGATCGAACTACTTGCAATGTTTTTGAATCAAACATTAATTGCAGACTTAGATATCTCTTGCAATGGTCATCTGAGAACTCGTTATTTATTAATCCAAATACAACGAAGGTAATGCCTTTTGGTAATACTGAGTATCATCTTCCCTACGTCTATTTTTCTTTGTGAGAATAGAATAGCGATTGTTGAGCAACGTAAGTGCTTATAAGGTCTATTTACCTCTTATAATATTTATTTACCTTAGCAGATTAAATATAAATCAGCCTACATTCTCTCAATGCCTCATACTTTACGTGGCCCAGAAGTTATGAATGACATAACTTGTCGTATAACTTGCTACACTTCTTTGGAGTAATTAAATACGGTCTACATTCTACAAGAATTGCCCAAATAATTGTTCCCAGAATAAAATTCCGTTTTTGTAAACATTCTTTTGTACTTCGAGTTGCCCGACATTGGAATTATTTAACACGTGAATTCTTTCCAATAGCGCATTTCGTTCTTTCTGTGTTTTTCTACTAGGATATAGAGCCTTTTACCTTGTTTTTCTTTATAATTTGCTGTTTAGAAATTGGTTTTTTGCTTATTACTTTTACTTTTTGCAAGGTTGACGATCCAAATTATAAATTTTTTTTTTTTTTATTATATTTATATTATAATTTGATTTAATATTCGTACTATAATTTTGCTCATTTGTGTACAATATTCAGAAATTTACTTTTGTTATTTGTGTTTACAGCCTAAGAAGCGGCATTTTACGTTACAGTAAATTGAAGTAAATAAATAAATAATTTAGTTGGTATGCCTACATATTTGTTGTTAGAACAGTCACGGGTGCATAGATTGATATGGGCAATCCAAATTTGGCATATATACGTATTTTTAGGTGATACACGAGATACGATATATAGCGCGATCTTTTGTTTGTTTTATAAACAAACGTACGTAAGAGATTCGCCTTAACTGATAGCTTTACTTATGTTTTCGATTATTCTGTGAAAAAAAATTTAGAGATGCTTATTAGAATCAATATATTCATGCAAGTGATGTTCTCTCCACCGAAATATCCCTATTAACAGTTTTATTATACCCTACACTATTTGTGGTATAGGCTATAATAAGTTTTTAACTCAAAAGGGCCTAAGATATACCCACCTTTTTATTATATTTAATGAGTTTGAATCGATCTAAGCTTGTCTGTCCGTCTATTCGCATGTCATTTGATATCTATCCATGTATTTTTGCGTATATTTGCGATCTCTGGCAATCTTTGAGGTAGCGCTACGTGCTGACACAAGGACGAACGCTGTTGAAAATGGATCGGATCTGTCCGCTTCTTCGACCACTCCCTCTATAAAAAAAGTACAGTTTTGAGAATATTGCGGCAAAAGTCGCTGAGTAATAGTACCTTTACAAGTATGAAAAGAGTTTGATACGGCTGCAGAAATTTTTTGAACGCTTTTTCATATAACCTTTCCTATGAAAACTGAATCTATATATGGTGAAAAGGCGTAATTTTCAATAGTTCATAGTGAAAGTTGTTTCATAATAATAAATTGGCAAATGAATCTTTCTAAATTTGGCCGCCATATATAAGGATTTTCAGTAAATGTAAACCCTTGTATGCCAAAGAGGACTGATCGTTAATGTTTTATGATGAAAGTTTGTTAATGATAGTAATTTGCATAATAATTAAGTGGAGCAAATTTGAACCATATGGGTCTATTTCTTGCACCGCATTTCATGTAAGATTTCTCATGAATAGTAATTGCTGCAGAAAAAGTTTTAATTTTTAATATTTTATGAAGAAAATTGGTCTATAGTAGCCATTTAACAAAAAAATTGACGTTCGGAAATTTAGATCGGAAAGGTCTATTTTTAGACCTTAACGTACATAGGAGTTATTTATAAATTTATTTGCTTACACCTGAAAGTCAGCTAAAATAAATTAACAACCGACTTTAATTGACTTTTAGAAGTAAATCTTATATTTATTATTATAAAAACTAGTTTAAAGTATATATCGAGAAGTAAAGAAGCAAAAAATAAAAAAATAATAATTCATGTATAAATACTTAAGAAAAAAGGAGAAAGAAAAAAAGCATGTACACAACCAGCATCGAGCCACACCCTTAGCCAGTACACATTAAAATTGCAAATGAATCCGTAAACCATTCCAAAAGCTTGGCAACCGATAACAGTGGACAACACCCATGTTAAGATGATGAGTTAGCTTAAATACGGCATAGGCAAATCGCGCGTATTAAGCATAGTTGTTTTGATAGATTTTAAAGAATGAAATATTGGGAGTAAGTGATAGACATCGTTTAGGTTTTTGCAAGAAGAGCCTGAACGGATTAAACAGCTAATAATTAAATTAATTATAATGACTAAGCTTTACGGAGATAAAGTACATAGAGAAGCGATTAGTGATATTAAAGCTTACCTTACCAAGTAGTGTGGGCAAATCATTAGTACCATTTATTAACTTAATTAAGAAAAAACACCAAGAGTAAATCTACGTGTCTCAAGTGATGGTAAGGATAGCAGAAACAACCTATTTTCATAAGGGGGCAGAGAGACAAGGGAGCTCAAACTTAAATTCCTAAGGGCAAACAGCAAGAATTGCTTTTGAGCGGATTCAATTGAATTTGCATAACACCTATAAGATAGAGTGCAGCCGAAACATATACAGACTTTCTGTAATATAAAGATCCTTAAGCTCTCTTAATGAAATTTAGCGCGGACCAAGGTTTATTTAAATGTGAAAATTAAAATATAATCTTTGCTCGAATAGAACTTTTAAGTCGATGAACGAATCCACGTTTTCCAATTTGTGTGAGTCAATGAAATACCCAGCATAGGATGACTTCCTCCATGAGAAAGAAAGCCTCTTGCATTTTCTTAGATTAACCAAATTATTTAAGTCAAGTAGAAGCTGATACGATTGCGATTCCAAGGAGAAGGAGGAAAACCGTTTAACACCGTCAGCGTACAGATGTCTCTTGGGGTTTAACGTCTGCACCTGGCGTGATGCCTTAATCAGACGGGTTGCCTACAACCATAGGCACTCATTTAAGTCGAATGATCACCCCTCGGGGGGAAAGACAATCCCCTAATAAGGGGGCCCTTCTTACCCCGAGGTGCTCAGACAGCGCACTGGGTATGGCCAAATGCACCACCACTCTGGTAGGTGGTAAGGCCTATCATCACCTCGAATTTTTCCAATGGCTATGGAAATGTGAAAACCACAGCCACCACGATACTCCCCGAAGGGCCGTACCCAGCAGTCAGGGCTCACAGGGACGATATACTTTCCGGCGTACCTTCCTAGTTCTCCAACCTGTGAGCGGGCTCCTGACCCCCGTGGTACCAAATATTTTAGACTACAAAGCTTTCAGTATAACTTTGCGCTTTGTATTACATAAAGTAAAATACGCCACTCTTGCCTTTAGACTATTACCATACCGTCAAGGTTGGCCAAATCCCGAACTATCCATCTTCAAGATATACAGTTGTCGGGCGTATCAACTGACATGGCCAGATTGTCCATGCTCTCACCAAATACTATATTCGTTGTACTTGCACAAACCAGCTACCATTGAGTCTGGTTAGACTTTCCTCTATAGTAAAAAGCTTATTGAGAGGATATATAAAACTATACCCCAGTGAACCCCTAAAACCATCTTTCAGAAAAACTCGTCGCCGAGTTATAATAGTTCAAGCCTTAAACTCTTCTTAGCCTGTTAAAACCGTTGCCCGGGGATCACCACATGGAGGTGAGAGTTTCGGCACATCTATGCCGACCTGCAAAATATAGTTTATCCCCCCACCGTCAGCGTACATTAAGATATGGCTTGATTTCATTGTCAAGGGAGGATCATTAATAGATTAAATAAAAGGGGTCCTTAGTGGCTGCCTTGAAAGGCGCCAGTCGAAAAAAGCAAGCCCTTATGTGGAGAGAAAGTAAATTTGGATCACGTTATGCGATGTTTGGGGGACGTCTTATACATATGAATCTACGTAGTTCGCGTAAGTATTTCTTGTTTATTGCCTTTCTCATCTATTGGCAACTAGTGCCGGTGCGCTGGAATGAAAATCGTACATATTTCTCGTATATTGTCTTTCTGATCTTTTGGTAACAAATAACGGTACGCTGGTATGAAAATCGCAACACTTCCTTTTTTGATTATTTTTATACTCATAACTGAAGGATGAGGGGTGCATTCATTTTGTCACAACGCTTGCAAGGCTCAGAGATCCCACAGAGTACATATAGTCTTGATCAGCACGAAATTCTGACTCGATTGAAGCACGCCTGCGTAATGTCTATTGTAAACATTCTCCTGGCCGCAAATATGAAGCTGCCGGCTTCAAATTTGGCACAAACATTACAAGTTATTGAACGGCGATTGATGTTGCAAATAAGCCTAATAGGTAGAAATATTCGTCTTTAACGCCACGTAAACTGAGAATACTTCCCTTCCAGAAAAAAACATTTTGTTTTTGCTCATTACTCATAACAAGAATTCCGGGCAGGGTAGATGGCTTTTAGCAGGTTTAAATCACGCACAATAGTTTTTTGTGCTTTCACATCTAATAGTAAGAAATTCCACAAAATAATTATTTAAAGAATTTAAAGAAATTTGCATTGGTGTCGTCACAGTTTACAATTAGAGCGTAGCTAACACTAAAATTTTCATTATAATTGTACACGTTTCTATGCCGTACAATCTCAAGTTTCAAATCCAAGAGAACATAAATTAGCGAATAATAGTGGATATGATTAAAGATATAAACGCCTGCAAATTCGAAAAACTTTTGGTTTTTTTTAAAACGAAAATTGAATTAAAACATGGGAGAAACTCACATTCGGTTGCGATGGAATCTTTTATATCCATCACCGTTATTCTTCAGAAATCAAAGAAGTAGAAACTAAATTTTCCTGCTCGATAACATGCAGAGGGCGCGGCTCAGTATTAAAATAGAAATAAAACTTGGCACGCTATATTATTAAGTACGGGAGATCAATTTATTCCATTTTTGTACCGATGTTACAGCATCCCCCGTAGAATATGCGTTCAAATGAAAAAGTTTACATTTCAGCTATAATGACAAATATACTGTCAGCTACGTGTAGACTGTGAACCGTGACTGTATCAATGCAAAATTTTTATTTCTTTCAAGTAGTTATTTTATGGGGAAAGTGCTCTATTTTCTTAACCCTTACCCTGTGGTACCGATTAGTTATATCTTCATAGACGACTTGTCGTTTATCGCTATCTGTGCAACTATGTTGATGCTCCTCATCTGTGTGTTTCTTCAATGTATCCAACACATTTAGGAAAGAATATTAACCTCAATGATAACTGAACGAGTAACCAAGCAAATATTTTTGTTTAATCTTGAAACAAAGAGGTTTGGGTGGTATATGCAGTTTTGATTAATTGTTAGTAATTCAATTTATATCTTACACCGAAGTTGTATTGCTTTTTGCTTTTATATACTACAATAATTCTTAACAAAAATAAGATGAGAGCTTAAAGTGTTGCCCAAAATTAAACTCATAACTTGTTAAATATTTGGAGAGAAATCATATTTGCTCCCAGCGAAGCGAAGTCATAAATGAAACGAACCGATTTATGGCACGAAAATTTACCCTTTGATACGATTTCATGCTTTTTTTTGCTTGATCTAAATGGAAGTCCATAACAACTTCTATTATATCAATAGCATGTCTCCAACCTATGCTTTTAACAATTAATTGTGCCAACGAAAAAACTGTGCTATTGAAAATAATAGGTAGTGTCTTTCATAGACGGTATCAACTACAAACCTACAGCGTGTGCTTTTTGGATAAAAAGACAGACTATCATCATTGTTAATTTGATTTCGCTTTTCATGCAAAAGCTTTTCCATGCTTTATGTTCTTTTAATAAACTTAATATAATCCAGTGTTAACATATACATGTCTTTTCTACTATTTCTTATATCTTTTTAATTCTTTCGAATTTCGAACCGCTCTCCTTTGTGTTGCCGCGTCGGAATTGGATATAAAGGTTCTTCCATCTGGTCCAATCGTTTCTTCTGTTTCCACCTTTTGATTTTCTTTTCTATCTATATCTGCATTCTCCAGTTTTGAAGCCCTAATGGAGTTTTCGACGGCATTTACATTGGCCGTCAAATTGCTACTATAATCGGTATTAGTTTTCGCAATTTTCTCATTATCCCTTTCCAGTTCCATAATAGTGCTTTTATTAGCAACCGTTTCATCCTCAACAGCATTTTCTTCTCTGGCCGACCTTATTGCATAGCAATAATAATTTATACCGCTCAGAAATAGTCCAATTTGAAAGGAACTTATCGCAGTTTCCGGGGACCACTTTAATTAAAAGACATGTAAATAAGAAAAAGTATAACTACTTTAATATTGCTTACCATGGAAAGTCCTGCGACTTCATGTCCACCCAGTAGTGCAACCAAAAGAATTCCTACTTGAACTTGATAGTTTACCATGGCTTTGAATCTTTTCGTTGTAAAAAGATATGTGTAACAAACTGAAAGGTGAAATTCGTTTCCACTTTTATAGTCTAGTGGTCAAAGCACTGCCTTAATAACCATTTCTAATAATGAATACCAAGGATGTGTATTTGATGGAAAAATTACAATTATCACGTTTTAATGATATTACAAATTTAAGATTTCATGGATCCATGCGTGGAAATTGTCTACCTTCGGTTAAATAGCACGTTGTCGTTGTTTTTTGAATTTTTTATAATTGCTTCGTTCTATAGCTTCTGTAGATAAGCGAAGCTAAAGTGAAAAATAGAGTAAATCAAAAAGTACAGAAAGATTTTAATAAGACAAGAACTAAAGTCGACTTAGGACAGTTTTGGTTACGTTTCAATTTTTTTATTATTATTATTATAATTTTAGACTAATGAAATGAATTCTTAGACTAAAAAAAAAATTCATTGAGCACTAGCAGCACAGGCTATCGGCTCTAAATAAATGTACATTAGATAATGAGCTTAGTAGTATTAATAAAGTAATATATACAATTTATATTCGGTTCTGAAGCTGATTTAGAATGTCCAAAGGGTTAGTCGCTCCAAATGCAATGGACCTTGGGTAGAAGCCAAGGAAAACTTAAGGCAGTCGCACAGAATGTGCTTTATAGTAAGAGTTTGTCCACAACTGCAGATTGGGGAAGAAGATTTCTTTAGGATCCATTGGTGAGTTGCAATTGTATGACCAAGGCGAATTCTCGAGAATGTTTGGATCTTGGTTTTCTCAACATTTGTTGGATATAGAGGTGGAGTTAATTGAGGGTTAATGCAAGAGTAGTGTTGATGATGGTATTTTAAATTTCCTTCTGCAATTTTCTCTTTAACTTTTCTTCCAATGTATCTTTGAAGATCCAACTTTTCCATGACATCATCCATAATTAGAGGAGCGGAAGCAGCATACTTTGCCGCTCGATCAGCCTGCTCATTTCCCAGTAAGCCGATGTGACTTGGTACCCATAACATTTTAATTTTTCCGTCGGGTGTAGTAATTATATTCCTTAATTTGTTGATGGTGCTCCATCTCGAAGTCGAAGGATTCCGAACAGCTTGTAATACAGACAAACTGTCGGTAACAATAACGGTTTTGAGTTTGTTTTTATGGGCAAGGTTGGCAGCGTGAAGGATAGCTCTGGCTTCGGTTGTGAAAGTTGAAGTACTTTCGTGAAATATGTGGTTGAGAAGAACCCGTCCTGTAGCATCTACCACCGCACAAGCAGGAGGCAGACCAGTAGATTTTGAGCCGTCTGTATACAAAAGATTCCAACCAGTACTGTCCAATACTTGGGTTTTTTCAGCTATTAGATTCCTGAAGACGTAATTTGGAGTATCTTCTTTCTTGTGCATAGACAGCGAGATGTCAAGAGAGCAGTCTTCCAAAATCCATGGAGGTTTAACACCAAAAGAGTGGAAAATTTTTAAGGGAATTTTTAATTCCTTTGCGACGTACAAACAATGGTCAATTGCAGATGGTGACTTTGGAATTTTCTTCGCAATAATAATCTTTCTTACGTCATCACCGAGAATAGATCTGTTTGAAGTAAGAAGCTTGGGGACTATTTTAGCTTTTAACTCATACAGTCTATTTTCCAAAGTTGGGAGACCAGTTTCAATTATAATATTATTTATGGGCGTCGTCCAGAAAGCGTAACAACTTGCTCTGACGGCTTGGTGATAGACCGGTCTAAGGACGTTGATATTAGATTTGCAGCTATTGCCATAAATTATCAAAGCATAGTCAATCTTGCTTAACAACTCATTTTGGTAAGATAAGCAATAGTGTTAATATGCGTATGGCTTCTTGAAGCAACGTACTGTATGAAATTCACCCTTGTTAAAATAGAATTTTTTAACCGAAGACAGTGTGCTTTCCAACGATGTTTGTTGGAAAAAGTGAGCCCGAGAATATGCAGCGTCTGCACATTTAGTACTGGTAATCCATTAATATGCATCAGTAGATTTCCTGCATCGCAAATCTGCTTTCGATAAATGTGCATTTTTTTAAATTTTTGTACGAAAATTTTAGCTCCTGACGAGTTTGCCCATGCGGAGATCTCTCGTCCAATAGATTCGAGGATGTTGATTGCTTTCGTGTTGTCGTTTTCTTTTGTAAAAATGTAACATCGTCCGCGTAGAGACAATGTTCCACTCTTGGTACACGGCAAAGAATTGTGCTAATTTCGTTGAAGGCGATCTGAAAAAGCATGACAGAGAGAGGAGATCCTTGCGGAATGCCATTCATTAGCGGAAAGGAATCAGAAAGATGATTGTTGATTCTAACTTTGAATCGCCGATGCGATGAATGATTTGATGTAGTTGAAGAATTTCTGTCCAACATTCCATGATTTCAAGGATCTTAAAATAACATGAAAACCAACTCTGTCAAATATTTTTTCGAAATCAATTGAGAGAACTGTTACGTGATTTCGTTCGGAAATTGCTTTGCTTGTGAAATAATCAATATGTAACAGAGCGTCGATGCACCCTCTACCCCGCTTGAAACCAACTTGTTGCTTTGTTATCAGGTTCTTGGACTCAAGAAACCAAGACAATCTAGATGCCATAATCTTCTCCAATACCTTTGAGAGGCAAGATAAAAGAGAGATAGCGCGATAATCCGATGCGATGGAGACATTTTTAGACTTTGGAATTGGAACAGCTGCTGCCAGTTTCCACATGTAGGCTATATAGCCAGTCAAAAATATCGTATTATATAGGTCCAGCAATTTCTTTTTACTTGAATTAGACAGCGCACTGATCATTTGGTAAGAGATGTGGTCTAGACCAGGTGTCTTCCCCTTCGATTTGGACGGACAACTTTCAAGTTCTAAGGTATATATGTAATTTTCCAGGAAGGTGGCACTTCTGTCAATACAATTTGAAAGAGTAATTGGAGTCCTTTTATTTTCCATGACAGCACTGGAAAAGTTGCTGTCAGAGGACTACTCGCACCACATTTGTCCAAAGTAATTAGAAATATCATGTGCGTCAGTTAAAGTTCCATTGGGAGTGCAGATGGCAGAAATTTCGTTAAGGTTTGAAGTCCCATTGAGTCTGTTGATTTGGTTCCAGAAAACTTTCATTGATGTATTTCTGTGAATTCCTCTCGAAAAAAGTTCGAAACTAAGTGCCTTTGATTTTCGTAATTCCTTCTTGAATAGAGCATTGGCTTTTTTGTATAATAACAAGTGATCATGATCAGGACATCTCTTAAAGCGGTGCCATAGATCCATTTTATTTTTCCTCAAAGACGAAAACGTGTTGTTCCACCAAGGAACCATAGCTCGTTTAAAAGAGCTGTTGGATTGAGGAATAGAAAGATGACCACCCGCGCGAATCACGTTAGTTATAATAGCAGCATCATGGTTGCAGTTCTCGTTAAATGGCTTTGAGTTGAGGAATGACTCGGCCTGTTTGGAGTAATTAATCCAATCCCCTTTATATAGAAGGAATTTGGCCTGTTTTGCTGGAGTAGCAGAGGACATTGAAAGTTTAACATCGATCATGATTGGAAAGTGATCACTATTATGTAGATCATCAGAAATAGACCAGGATACCAAAGGAAGAAGTCAGGGAGAGCAACATGTTAAATCAATATGTGAAAAAGTGTGATGAGTTGAAAAGTACGTTGGTTTTCCATCATTTAAAATGCAGAGATTGCTTTGATGGTATTCCCGCTGTTAAAGTCACCGCATATAATTAATGGGGAGGAAAGAAGGGAGAATAAATTGTAGAGCTTTTGCTGAGAAACCGATTGCAAAGGTGGAATATAGAGCAGAAGCACTGTAAATGTTATGTTTAACATTATTTGTATAGCTACGGCTTGTATATTAGAGGTTAAATTTATGCGTTTGTGAAGTATACTTGATTTTATAAAAACATTAACTCCTTGTTTGAAATATAAATTTTGATCAGCATTGGCGAAATATCCAGTAAATGATTTGGGTGGAATAGGATTAAAAGAGGTTCTACAATGGGTTTCTTGAAGCGATATAAAGGTTGGACTGAAATCACTTACGAGTGTACGGAGTTCAACAAAATTATTAAGAAGTCCCTTAATGTTCCATTGTAGAATTTTAAAAACTTTATTTAATTGTAGTGACATGTAGTCGAAATTAGGTTAAGTTGACATGTCAGCGTCTCCGTCGGAAATGTCACTATAAGAATTTTGCGTGAATAATTTGTTCTTACCAGCAAAATAATCTGTACTTAGGTGTTTGGGTAAATTTTAAGTGCAACGAGTGGGCACACGTGAATGATTTGAAATTCAAGGTTGATTGAGGGATGGAAGATTAGATTCATTATAGCTTGTAATTTGTTGAGTAGAGTTGAGAACTGGTGATTCGGGGGGATTTAGTTTATTAGATTTTGGCATATGTGTTGTTGTTTTAATTTTTTCCATATTTGCTGCTGTTTTGATTTTTTCAATATTATCTTTGGCCGGCAATGGAACTGATCTGGCAATGTAATTTTTGATTGACGGTAGAACAATTTTTCATTGGAAGGAGTTGGAATTAAAGGCTTATAAGGTACGTTTTGCGAGGCGACAACAGCGTAGGTATTGCTTTTGCTAATTCTTTGGGTTCCAGATGGATTAATTTCCCGGTATTTGCGTCGCGCTTTACATATGCTAGAGTAATTTCCTGTTTTGATTTTTAGTATTTCACGCATCTGTAAAAAACGTGGGCATTGTTTGTCTAACGCTGAGTGTTGATCATTGCAATTTATGCAGAAACTACCGGTACAGCTTTCAGCATGTGGAGGATGACCACAGTTAGCACAAGATGCAACACTAGTGCATCTTTTTGCCGTATTACCCAGGCGTTGGCAATTTTTACACCTCACAGGATTTGGGATGTATAGTTCTACTTTACATTTATACCACGCCACATCAACTGTTCGCGGTAATCGATAGCGATCAAAAGTTAAAATAATCCTTCCTGAAGGAGAGCGGGTTTTTCCATCGTCACTTAACTTGGTGAATTTGTAGACTTCAGTCACTCCATGACTACCCATTTCGCGAACAATTTCATCTTCCGGCACATGCTTTAACCGAGTTCAGTTTGTCATGTAGTTAAGCGGATATGGCAGATAAATTAGCTAATGTTTTCGACTTTATGAGCTTTTCGGTTGGCCTCGGCTTTCCAGCGAGGACAAGTAAATTCCCATCGCGTAAAATCGATATAGAGTCTATATACGTTGTAATACGTTGTATACGTTGCAAATTCCTAGATATATGCGGTGAAAAATTACGCTTTTCCTATTAATCAATTCCTGAGAGTTTATGTCAATTGCGTGGATTAAACGCATTAATTGTTGTGTATGGAAAAGCAATCGTCGGTTCAAATAGCTCGTAGCGCGTCATTTCCTTTCAAAATTTAAAATGCTAAACTTGGATTTACTATTTTTTGTGGAGTTTGATAAATCTTTTCCACGTCGTTCGCTAGTTATTGGTCTCTTTAAAAACGGTTCGATTTTGTTTCGCTGCAGCGATTGGCGTTTCATTACATTTTTCATTTCATAGTTCGTTTGGTATCCAAAAGTCCAACTTCAGCTTGCATCCCGTATCTGATGCAGATAATTCGAAAATGGCTTTTAGTCAATGTTTGCTGTAGCAGCGATGGCCTACAATTATATGTCTTGTATTGACTCTATTATCAATTGGTCGAGTAGTGGAAAATTCCTCTCGCAATATTATTGAGTATCGAAGTTTCATTTTTTCTTTAGTGATTAAGAAACTGATAACGTCGGAATTTAATCTTCAGACAAGTCAGATTTTTTTTTAAAGTATTTTTTCATTGCCCTCTTCCACAAGAGCTGCGGTGTGGGTTGATGGCGTCAGCATTACCAAAGTTGTACGCTTCTAAAGTAATGTATTGAGCAAAATGACAGGTACTCTTTGATTGAGTTATTAAAACGGTTTCGAACGGTACAATCAATGTATATTTGAAAGAGCAATATTGAAATACAGATACATACGTTTAAAATTTTTATATCCAGTACCACTTGCGATAATGGACTAAGAAGCTTGTGTGGAGATATGTAACACTCAGAATTACTTCAATACGTTTTTTATTGAATCGACCAATTCATAATCATATTCTGACTCGATGTAAGCCTTTTTGCTCGTGTATCTGTTTGCTTTCACATTGACCTAATTTCACGTTCCGTCTACAGTCACTATTTTTGTAGTATTTTGATGAAATGTGGTGTACATATTGTTGTCTTGGCCGACTTACAGACGCTATTAAATATAGATTGAATCCTACCATTTTTACGACAACAACTCGTTTATAAAACTTCTCAAGGAAAATCGATGAAGAACAATATTATACCAATAACAATAACACTGGTCTATTTTTCGGAACTGTCTTCGTGTAAGGAGAAAAAGTAAGCTTACGTTTGGAAACGAAGCCTGAGTTTTCATTTTTTGTATTAGGCAAAGTGATGCAACAGGATTTGCCGTATTATTGACTATTGACATGCTAATCTTAACTTATTAAAAATAAGAAGATAAAAACTGAAAACTAAGCTCTATTGAAAATAAACTTGCTTTTCACTAACATCGTTCTTAATTTCATTTCGCCTTTCGTCCTAAAGCGTTTCCATGCTTTATATTGTTTTAATACATTTAATATACATCGTCTTGAGCTGTACAAAACGAAAATACGTAAAGATACAAGTACGAATGAAATTTGTTAGAAATATACATATTTCTTCATTTTCTACTATTTCTTATATCTTTTTAATTCTTTCGAATTTCGAACCGTCTTTCTTTGTGTTGCCGCGTCGGAATTGGATATAAGGGTTCTTCCATCTGGTCCAATCGTTTCTTCTGTTTCCAACTTTTGATTTTCTTTTCTATCTATATCTGCATTCTCCAGTTTTGAAGCCCTAATGGAGTTTTCGACGGCATTTACATTGGCCGTCAAATTGCTACTATAATCGGTATTAGTTTTTGAAATTTTCTCATTATCCCTTTCCAGTTCCATAATAGTGCTTTTATTAGCAACCGTTTCATCCTCAACAGCATTTTCTTCCCTGGCCGACCTTATTGCATAGCAATAATAATTTATACCGCTCAGAAATAGTCCAATTTGAAAGGAACTTATCGCAGTTTCCGGGGACCACTTTAATTAAAAGACATGTAAATAAGAAAAAGTATAACTACTTTAATATTGCTTACCATGGAAAGTCCTGCGACTTCATGTCCACCCAGTAGTGCAACCAAAAGAATTCCTACTTGAACTTGATAGTTTACCATGGCTTTGAATCTTTTCGTTGTAAAAAGATATGCGTACCAAACTGAAAGGTGAAATTCGTTTCCACTTTTATAGTCTAGTGGTCAAAGCACTGCCTTAATAACCACTTCTAATAATGAATACCAAGGATGTGTATTTGATGGAAAAATTACAATTATCACGTTTTAATGATATTACAAATTTAAGATTTCATGGATCCATGCGTGGAAATTGTCTACCTTTGGTTAAATAGCACGTTGTCGTTGTTTTTTGTATTTTTTATAATTGCTTCGTTCTATAGCTTCTGTAGATATGCGAAGCTAAAGTGCAAAATGGAGTAAATCAAAAAGTACAGAAAGACTTTAATAAGACAAAAACTAAAGTCGACTTATGACAGTTTTGATTACGTTTCTATGTTTTTAAAATATCTCCATTTTTTTAAATATCAAGGAGCAGTTGTAGTAAAAATATGGCGGATCTGGCCTATTCTTTATATAGAGGGTCTTACGTTTCTTCTCTTGGAATGAACTTTGTTAGACAAAACGTATGCTAGTATGATAACATTTTGCCATTTTTTTGATAAAACCATTACGCCTCTATTATAGGGCTTTTAAAGCGTCTAGCCGATAACCGATAATCCTAACTAAATGATTTTCATAGGACCGTTTTCAAGTCAGCTTTACGATATCAATAGAGTTCTGCAGCGAGCTAAACAAATGATAGTAAAGAAGCGAAGTATGCGGAGAATTTACTAAAAATTCTCAACCAAATTATTTAAATTTAACTAAGACGCTAAAAATATTTATGTTGCCATGGTCGAAAATGACGTTTTTCCTATTGATCTATTCTGGATGGTTTATCTCAATCGGGCCAAGTTAAAATAGCTCATAACGCACGATTTTCTTTTAGAATCTAAAACGCTCAACCTGACCTTGCTATTGCTGACGGAGTTTGATATATCTTTACCACATTATTGTCTTAGTTGACCCACTTTTCATCGCTAGTTATTGATCTCTCAAAAACGTCTCGGTTATGTTTCATTACATTTTTCATTGTTTTATTCTATAGTTCATGTGGTATCCAAGTGTCCAACCGTCCAACTTCTTTTTGTATCTCGTCCTATGCAGATAGTTCCAAGCTGTCGTTTAGTCAACGTTTGCTTCAGCGGCGATGTTATAAAATCGCATGGCTGTCCATGCAATTTTACGTTTAACCTACAGTCACTATTTTCTTAGTAAAGCCAACTATAAGCTTCGGATAGGCAGTAAAAGTAAGTAAATAAAGTAAGGAAACGAAATATAACTTTTTATATTTTGTAATGAAGATGTGAAGTGAAGAATTGTATGAGGCAAAGTGGTATACTAGGCGTTGTGGGCTTATTAAAATGCATTAAATAAAGATTAAAAAACAGAAAGGCTAGATTTTCTATTCAGAATTATGATGAATTTCATCAGCATGCAATCCTGCTGAATTGTAAAAAATAAAAACCAGTAAATTTGCATGTATAATGTGGAATTATTTATTGAAGACAAGCATATTTTTTAATTTTCTACTTTTTGTATTTTCTCAATTCCTTCGAATTTCGTGTGGTTTTTTTGTGCGCTGCTAAATCGGAGTTACTTATAACAGATCTGTACTCGGGTCCAATTGACTCACTTGCTTCAATTGTTTGCATTTCCTTTTTATATATATCAGCATTCTCCAGTTTTGAAGACCTAACGGAGTTTTCGACGGCATTTACATTGGCTGTCAAATTGCTACTATAATCGGTATTAGTTTTTGAAATTTTTTCATTGTCTCTCTCCAGTTCTTGGACAGTGCTTTTATTAAAAGCCGATTCTTCTTCAACAGCATTCTCCTCCCTGGCTGACCTTATTGCATAGCAATAATAATTTATGCCGCTCAGAAATACGCCAATTTGGAAGGAAGCGATTGCTGTTTCTGAGGACCACTTTAATAAAAATATTTGTAAATAAGGAAAGAGATAATGGGTTCAGTATTGCTTACCATAGAAAGTCCTTTGACTTCATATGCACCCAATAATGCCACTAGAAATGCAGCTACTTGAACTTGAACCTGGTACTTTACCATTGCTTTGAAACTCTTCGTTGTAAAAAAACTTGTAACCAATTGAAAGATGAAGTTCCTTCTCATTTTTATATTCTGGTAGTACAAGTTATGCTTTAACAACCATTTCGATTAATAAGTGCGGCGAATGTGTTTATCCGATGTAAAATTTCAATTATTACATTTTAATGGTATTGCGAATTAAAGATGATAATGTACGAGCGTACCGTGACAAGTGATTCTACTTCTTCCCCAATCATCAATATAAAAATGTGGAAGAAAGTTCATATGCTTTGTGTTCTAAGAAATAGTCAAGGAAGTATAAAACTAAGCAAAATCTCTTTTGTTATGTCCTTCTGTTGTTACCGTTTGAAAAGATATATATTTCCAGAAATCATTAACTTAGTGTGCAGCAAGGAATACACTTTGATTGCCTTGAGTATAACTAGAAACTTCATATAAAGTGATAACGATCGATACACATTTAGGCACGTTAAAATCGCATTTCATGCTAGATTTTTCATAACGAATCAAGTGGGCTACCAAAGCATCAACCCTTTCCTTTGAGATCGAAAATTGTTGTTCATGCGCTTTTTCACATGTAAGAATGAGAAGAAATCGTAGGGCTCAAAACAGAAGGAATTATTTCTGAATTCGACATTGTCCTCCAACTTTTCTTACGTCGGGCAACCCAATCACTGCCTATTAACTGGACTGTACTACTTTACAATCCTCTAAAGCCACTGTTCTGATTATCTGAGGTCTTCTAAACTGGAGGTAACCATTTTTGCGTTACATTTGATGTATAATGTTGACTGTGAAGTTGATCCTTGTCGAGTATGTGATATAGGTAATAGGCGTCCACAAACAAAAATATTAAATTTGATTTCCCTTGTAAGTCTTTCGGTGTCTATAGAGCATCCAGCAACCACGTAGAGTCGCCCCCACTATTATTCCTCAGCTCTGAATTCCCTACCTTCGATTCTAATGTTCCTACAGGTTCCGTGACGGCAATACCGCCTTGAAAGGAATATTTGTGTCAAGTCTAGCGTTGGATGCGTCGTTTGGTAAAAGTTCCATCTGTTAATCTAAGTATTTTCAAACTATGTCCATTCAAACCTAGGATCATCTTCACTTTTAAGACTTTAGTACCGACAGAAAACATGCAAATGATATTAAATAAGTCCCCAAAGGGTTCTTAGTAAAGAAACATACTCACGAAGTACCAATTTTATATGTCTATACAAAAGACTACTTTTTTCCCCAGGTCCGATGATTCTCATCTAGCAAAACGCTAGTCCTACAATTCGATCTTTTTACCTAAATTGAGGGAACACGGAATTTTTCTGTTTAGCTTTTAGTGAAACTTTGTTAAAAACTGATTTGTATTTGTGGGACCTTTTTCCCAATACCTTTCATGATCTCAAAAAAAAGATTAGATCGTAATGATGGTGTTGTTTTAATTGCATGTCAGTTGTCTTGCGTTCCTTGTCATTTGTGATACCATGTCATCCTGACGTGAAATGTATTACAATTCGTGGCAGAATTTATAATAAATATCAATCAATTGTTTCGATATGCTTCATATCCTTCAAACGGGGATATTTGTACTTCTAAGAAACATATTGCCCTTATTTGTGGCGTTTACCTTTGAATCAGTGTCATCCAGAAATTTGTTTGGGCTTTCATTGCAAACAGGATGGCTCGTTGAATCGCTTCAGCATGTGAAATCTTACTTGCTCAAATCTAATTTAAGGAAACAATTTGGTTGATTTTTCTCCCCGGAACGTCGGAAGCCTAATATCGTTGTTTTGCTATTATTTATTTCCGCATTTGTTCCCGTTAAATAGATCTCCCTTCGAAGCCTGTCGTAGTTCAAAGAAGTAGCTAAAATTGCAAAAAAAAAGAGGAAAAACAAAGTTTTCAAAAAATATATGAAAAGTAGCTTTGCGTACCAGTACTCCTACTAGCACTAGCTAGTACCGCTAGACATACATTTAACTATTTCAACCGTAAGGTTGCCAGAGATATTCCTAAGTGATGAAATCCACATTTTTTATTAATCTTAAACGTTTTTTAAAAATTGTTAACTCTAAAAGAAAAATTTTCGCACATACCTCGTCGAGGTTTTTCAACGGCATTGACTCCTCTAGCAATGTTGAAGCCTCGAGTCTTTTTGCTGAATACGCTCAGCGAAATTTTTTTATCGATGACTTCGAATTAAAGAAGAATTACTCAAATCGTAAACTGCACTTCACTTTTGAATTTAAAGACTTCGGAAAATGAAGTATTGCAAAGTTTACGCTCTCAACACTCAAAACACCCGTTTTACATTTGTGCTGCTAGAATAGCCTCCTTACTCCACTTCAGCCATGTGGAAATGTACATACTGTCGAGAACTAAGAAGGCATTGCCAAGTTGATTGTTTTACCTAAATTGTTTAAATGAATTGTTACTCAACCGTTACGAAACTTTTAGAGTTTACTTGCCATGTTTTGCAGACCACCATTAGCGGCTTTACTCACTTGCCGTATGCACGGATTTTAATAAAATTATTGATCTAATCAGTCATAAATTATTGATCGTTAAACTGCAAGTCACCGGCTTTTTTTTATACTTAATGCGAAAGATATTTGCTCTTATAGTCATGGTAGACCATTGCCAGGTCGGTTTAATCCCATCATCTTTGATCAGTTCTCCATCTTGGCATACTTCTTAGTTAACAACGATCTCCCTTCGGTAATTAAATACAGCCGAATACTAGTGTACGCTGACCGTATTGAAGTGTTTCCTTCCTTTAACTTGAAATTACTTTCTTTCTTTCGCAAAAGCCCCACACAGCCTATCTTAGTGAGAGCTTTGGATTCAATTGGATTCAAATGGATAATTTCAAGGCTCCCAGCCACACAATTTACATTTTAATTTTGGCCTGTTATTGGCAAGTGGTACGGATATCGGTTGCAATGAGGTATTTTTTACACAGCTTGCAAAAAGCTCGGCCCGTGACTGCATCTTTCGACACACTGTATGTGTATTCTGTCTAAAGAACATCCATCCTACATTCTCGTGCCCGAAAGGACAGGGGTTGCAAATACTTTTATATTAACACCACCACTTTGTCACTTTAACTATATGCGCCTTGATTTGGCAGCATTAAAACTTAACCTTTTAGACCGACCTCATTCTGTTATTATCACATATTGATTTAATGATTTTAAAAGAAAATTTGAATTTGAAGAGTAACGAGAACTACTTCTATTCGAATCAGTTTAAGCAAAAATTGCCACACTGTTGACGACAAGAATTGAGCAGATTAAATGTATTGATGAAAAGCGCCTTAATTTTTCGCAATGCAACTGTCAGAGTTTAGTATTAACGTATTGGCGAGATTGGTGTGCAATGTTATTATTGTCAAAATTTGTGATATGTTATCATGGCGAACTAAATAATTTATTCATATATCGAAAAAACCGGAATCGTTGGATTATATTGAAGGTAAATAGTTTTAATAACATAATGGACAAAACATAACGGACCACCGTTGTTTGTTGAAAACATCTACGAACTGAAGCTATTGTATAAAGAGTTGCCGTATGCCTCTTTACAATGAACAAACTCTAAAAAATTTATGAGTGCTGTTCAATTTGAGTAGTTTTCAGTCTATTCTCGGTGCGAACGTTCACGTTCGAAAAGCGAAATTGAACTTTAGCGCGCAAAGGTTTAGTTGGCATAAATCGCGTGTAGAAAGAGGCGTTATATTTGTTAGACCATGTAGGTCATTTCTAGCCATGAATATAAAATTACGCTTCATGGCGGAACAAAACAGTAAAACGTAAACTAATTTTATGGAACCAATCGTAGCTAGATTTTGTTTTATTTTACTTTCTTTTTCTTTTGATTTTTTAAGGCAATGTATGGCGCAAAGATGGTGCGTCCGCTCCAAGACGATGCAATGAAATTGAGACTACTGCAACCATTCAATATTGATTGCAATTATCCTGCGTATGACACCATAGAATCAAAATATTTCAGAGTGCAAAAATAACTTATGTGGTTTGCACTTCTATCAACATAATCAGATCTTGTCCGCATATTAAGCCTTTTCTTCTAAAAACCGTTAGGTAGAAACAGATTAATAAATTGGTCCATTTCAGAATGAAATATTTTCGCCGTTATGTTCGAAGTTGGAATTCAACTGTCACTGAAGTAGCAATTTTTTAAAAAACTTAACGCGGAATTATTTATTGCTCTCTTTTATTTATCATTTAGTTTTTCCTTATACATCATACTTTCTATATTATGTTAACTTGTTTTAGGTCTTTAAATAGTTTTGAACAGATATCTGTATGTGTATAGATATATTTAAAATTAGAGAAAAAATAATATGGAACATTACTTTTACAATCAATCTATTACGTATAATATATAAATAATGTGAAACCCAGATACTTTTAAACATTTGCATCCGAAATGCGACAAGTAAGGAAATTATATGCGCCTGCTACTAGATCATCCATACCTACCACGCTTACATTAAAAAATACTGCAAGGATATGAAACCTCGTCACTTTATAACATTGCATGGATAGTATCCATGCCATCCTTCCACATAGTGTGATTACGATTAAAAAGACAAATTTTTCAAAAAATTTTTACGGAGAGAAATATTATCTCTGCAAATTCATGTTACATTCCACTCCAGTTGCGGTACAAGGATATATTAAGTTTCTTCGAATGTATGCAACACCCAGAAAGACTTGAGATAGGCCCATCTCTTATCATGCCTATCAATGCAGAATCACTTTTTGAACCGATCTAAGCTTGTCTGTCCGTCCGCTTGTGTCTGTTTGTACTTTCTTTTCAACCTACAAAACATATTTTGATGAAATTTGGTATGCAGTCTTGTTTTGTGCCAGCAGGGACGCTATTGAAAAAACTTCCAATCGGAAGACTTTTTCGACCACTTCCCGTATAAAGCTTATTTTGAAAAGTCGTTATATGAATAACAGTATTAAACCAAGCGGTGTAGGGTATTTAACGGTAGGCCGCATACCACATTAGTGTTTTCATCTCTATTAATTGAAAATGTTTTTATTCATCAACCAAAGGAAACTTCAAAAACCCCAGAAACTGTGTTCTTGATCAACATCAAGTTCTAAATCCCGTACGAGGAATATCTACGGTAAACGTTTCCATGACCGTAAAAAACAAAACTACCGACTACAATTTGGTTTTCGTTGTACGCAAATCGGTTCTGAATATAGACACAATCGGTGAAAGGACCAGTGCAATACAAAATGAGAATACAGTGCAATATGAAATGAGAATACCTTTGCGGCTTGTGCTTTTGGCTCAGATGCACCGTAAAACTTTCCAGGTATATTCTATAAATATGGAAAAAATCACCCACACTTAGAAAACTTATGTTTACTCTTTTGCTGGATTAAGATGCTACGTAAGATAAGCATTAGCGGCTAAGACCACCGGTCGTATCTTGTAAAAAAGATAGCTAGTCCGGCCATTTTAATAAGGTTTTAATATTTTATTGATATTTTGCCTTTCAAGGTTCAAAGTATTTTGTATACCGCCGTTCTAATGTTTTTATTAGTACTGAAATAAATATTCTTAGCGCACACATATGTATACACGTATGCAAATAAATAAATATATGTACATCAGGAAATTCCCCGAAATAGATTTAGCAAACAGGTCCATAGCATTACCGATAGCGCCTAACATCGGATTAGCCTGAGAAATGATCAGTCCATCAAAATAGGAGGCTATTCACGCAAGTTACGGCGGAAATTGATAAATTGTTAACTAACCCCTGTTACGTTGATGAAAAAAAGAAAGGGCAATTACGTGCTTATGTACATGAAAGCTTTGCCTGCTACGTGATAGATAAGTGAGGCTCGCCTTCTGATGACTATCGTAAAACAACCACTATAAATTCTCTTCCAATTAAATAAATTCAAATGAAACAAAACGGCGAAATATTCTAACAACGCCATAACTTGTTATATGCAGTCTATAAGAAGCGTGAAGAGCACTTGAAGCACTTGAAAAGATGCTTGTGGAAATCGAACTGACAAGTTCACATCTAAGAGACTATTTTACACTCATTTAAAGATTCGCTTTGAAGTAAATGCAACTATGATCTTCTATTATCCCTTGTATTCAGTCAGCTAAGCGTGGCGCATTGTGGTTTATTCCAGCCCAATGAGGTTATAACAAGGCAAAGCTATCAACAGCAGCTCACAAAATTAAGACGAAAAAGCCGTGCAAAGAGCCATACAGCCGATATATCGTTAAATTTTGCTCCACACAGCGTCCTGGAATGGCCCACACTACCTGTTGCTATCAATAGCCATTACTGTTTTTGAAACTTCTTCCGGGTTTCAATACCTGGCTTTGTTCGAACAGACATCTTGCAAGGATAAGAGTACATTGGCAATTTGTTGTCAAGAGCTTCTAGATCTTGTCTACAGATTCTCGACTGCGCGCAGGGAAGGACTTAACTATGAAGAAGCTTAGCCCAACATCCAGGATTTCCTTCAACATCAAGGGTTGTGTTGAACTTATGTATAAGTTGGCTAGGTGAGCCAGGCGAATCGAGTCCTTTAATAGGACTACTGGGCTTTCTCGGCGTTTTCGACCATTCGTCTTCAAGTTAGCCCTGTATTGCGCAACAATCATCCGCACTCGTCGTTTTTTAACCGCATCGCCCGACTTTGGAATAAACTACCTGTATCGGTAGAAATGTTTTCATTTGCAATTCTTTAAAAGACTTGTTCCTTGTGCCCCATATTTCTAAAATCCGTATTGACTCTGTCCGTGACGTATCGATTTATTAAAATTTATCTTATGAAAATTAAAAAATTGAAATTTAGGTTTTTGTGAAGTACTCGTTTCTTTTAAAATTTTTGGTACTTATGGCAATCTTAGGATGTACAAAATAGAAACTCACCAGCTTATATACATTACGTGAAGTCATTTATTGAATACAAACCCTTTGGTTATGTTTCCTGCTACTATTTGTATTTTCTTAATTCTTTTGACCTTCTAACTGTTTTCTTCTTGGCGGTTAAGGCTGAGTTTGTAATGCTCGACCTAGCATCTATACCGATTGATTCATTTTCCTCAACTGTCTGTTCTTCTTTTCTGTCTATATCTGTATTTTCTACTTTTGAAGAGCTAAGCGATGTTTCGACAGCATTTACATTGGCCGTTAAATTGCTACTATAATCGGTATTAATTTTTGAAATTTTTTCATCGTCTCTTTCCATTTCCATAACAGTGCTTTTATTAGCAATTGTTTCATCTTCAACAGCATTCTCCTGCCTTGCTGATCTTATTGCTTGGCAATAATAATTTAGACCACTTAAAAATATTCCAATTTGAAGAGTAGCGACCGCAGTTGCCGAAGACGACTTTAATCAAAACAAATGTAAGTAGATAAAATGATAATTTCTTTAATATTGCGTACCATAAAGAGTCCTTTAACTTCGCGTGAAACTAGTAATGCAACTAGAAAAACTACGACTTGCACTTGATTGTTTCCCATGACTTTGAACGCTTTCGTTGTAAAAAGAAGTTCTAACAAACTGAACAAAGAAAACTCCCTCCCATTTTTATAGCCTATTTATAGAAATAATGCTTTAATAATCATTTCTTTTAATGAGTGCAACGAATACGTGCTTTCGCTGTAAAAATTCCAATTATTACATTTTAGTGGTATTTGAATTCTGATGGTATTATGAATTGCAGACGCTGGCTTGCGATAATACCCTATCAAGTAATGCTACTTTTTAGCAGCTATTTAATAAATAATTAATTATTCCACGCTACAAACACAAGTATAAGCATGTAGAAAAAAATGTATACGAGATCTGTTCTAAGGGATAGTCGAACTAGTACAAAATTAAACCGTCCCTCTTGTTTAACGTAGGGTGTAAATCGCTTTGATTACCTTAACTGTAACTAAAAACTTGATATATATTGATAACGATCGATACACGTTATAGCTAAAGTGCATACTAGTTTTTCCATAACAAATCATTTATTATTCACATATCAGAGTAAGAAGGAACCGTTACGTCATGAAACGGAACTATATCAAGAATTGTTCATAAATTTGTCATTTTTGATGTTTTTATAGTTTTTTTATGAAAGGAAAGTGATGCCTAATAGTTAGAATGAGTTATTTTATTGTCTTTAAAGTGAACGTACACCGGTGCCGAATATGTATTTTTGTACCCATTACCGAAGGACGAGAGGTAAATTCGTTTTATCAAAACCTTTGCAACACCCAGAAGGAAGCTTCAGATACCCTACAAAGTCTATACATTCTTAATCAGCGTAAAATTCCGAATTGATTTAAACTTGTATAAATTGTTTGGCCGCAAAACTGAAGCGATCGACTTCAAAATTTGACAGAAACATTTTAAGTTATTGCGTGCAGGTGTGTATTGAGAACAAGCCCAACCAGTTGAAGGACATGCTTGCAGTACTTCTTACTCATATGCAATACAACTTCTCACCACAACCACCTAACGAAAAAAGAATGAATTTCTTTCACACAAAAACAAGGCATAATCAATTCAGAATTTCACGTTGATTAAGAATATGTATGCTTTATAGGATATCTGAAGTTTTTTTTACTTACATTATGAAACAAAACAAAACAAGTGTACCCCCATCCCACACTTGCTTTCTTTCTAAAAGGTTCGACATGTAAAAGGTACAGAACAAAAGGTTGTCATTTCATATTTCTGTTGGAACCGTCTTTGGGTCGACACTATTCGCGCTTTCCTATGCATGAAGTAGTCAAAATGTGTTGTTTTTATATATGAAACATTATTACAGAAATAAGGGACTGTGGTTCTAACATTTTTTGTTCAGCGTTTGTATTTATTAAAAAAGCTTTGAATTATAATTTCAGAAAATAAAGAATGTGCGTACAAATATATTTATTTTAACGCCCTAAAAATCGGACAGAGGTGACGAGGTCTTCTCTAAAGGACAGAGTTTACCCTCGTTAGTATCAGCTCATTTTCCATCCTTTATCACTGTAGCCGTTGCTAAATGAATGCGGTATTCTTACGAACTTTTTAAGCTTAAATTGAAAATTGGCTCAGAGGCGTAACCACACACTGGAACACAATGTTTACTACTCGAATGATAGGTCGACCTATTGCCTCACCCTCCTCAGAAAAATTTGTATATTGCACATCAGGTGATAAAATTAATATGTATCCCTATTGGAATGAGGGGTCCATTTCTGAGATTTTTTCCTTTTTTTTTTGTTTTCCTATATGACCAGCTAGACAAGATATATCCCTGCATATGCAGGCATGTTGTAAGCTAGCATGATTTATTGGTAAAGAGGGAGGGAACAAGGTAGCAGCGTTTGAATAGATAGACTTAAAAGTGGAGGTGTCAGGAACGTTGGGAAAAACCAATGGTAGTAGGTTGTTCCAAAGGCGGGCAATGCAATTAGAGAACAACGTGTCGCGGAAGTGTATCGTGCTCGTGGTATATGGGAAACTCCAGAACTTAAATAAGCACACAATCCACATTACACCGGCGCTCATAAGTATCGAAGTTTGTACACATTGTTTCGTCGCCTATGAGCTCCTAAGCCTTTCGCTGAATACAGTCAAGCAGGGAAGATTTGGGAGCCCCAATACATTCAGTTGTATTTTAATTTTGGTTTGATGTAGGCGGTGGAAAGGGTTTGTTAAAGCTGTTAAAAAAATGAATATAGTGCACCAATAGCCTTGATGCACCTTCTTACCCCCAACAATTTCAAAAAAATTGACCTTGTTGCTCAGTTTGACTGGCTGTCAATCTTCCAAGCCAACGTTCACGGTCGCAAAGTAAGGAACTAAGCACGCAAACATTTATTTGGCACAAATCAGGTGAAAAAAGTCGCGATTTACCAACAAACATATCTTACTTTTATTTATTTTTCGTTGTAGGACGCTACTAGCAATATATGCGGAGTTGCGCTTTTCGGCGAAAAAAAAAGAAATATATCAACTAAGTTGAGAGACCAAGTGGTACTTGAATCAGATTTTAGTTTATCTAATTTCCTGTTTATATCCTACAACGCTGGTGGTACTACGGCATATTAAGTTTGTGTGTAGCTATATAACATTCAGGGGCACTTTTATTATATCGTCCCAAGCTTGCCCCTCGATCTGTCCGTGTTTCCGTCTCGTATTATTTTCTTCAACTGGAAAGGTTCTGATCGGACCACTTTTTCGATCCAATGACACCTTATTCTGACAAGTCGTTTTAGGATTAACTTTATTAATCAACGTAGTGTAGGATGTTTGATAGTTTCACGTGTTTCAAGAGTATTTGGTTAGCAAGCGCTTTCATCGCGAAGCAACGATAGATTTTGCAAAATGTGTAGACGTAATTGATGAAAGGAAAGCTCCAAATATTCCTTAAAAGTAGAAATATATTTGAATATTACTAAGTCGTACAGACAAAGTCAAATGCTGCCTGAGTTTTACGAGAGTTCGTCATGTCAAAGCTTGAAAAATTGAAAAAAGAAACAAGTTACAGCGCTACAGCCGGCAAGGCCGGATATTCATTCCTAAAAAGCTTCGGCTACTACTCTACACCAACCTTGTCACAACATGCAGGAATGCAAATATCCTTAACTCATTAATAAAATGCTATGAAAGCGGTAGTTCCAAGACCAATCTTATGAAACGGATCGTACGCTCTTCTACTTTCAATTAATGAATTTCATCTAAGGGCGTTAATCCCTTCTACGGGGAGAAGTTGCTTACATTAATAGCTGGTAGAACGTGTATTTAAATATCTGTGAGCATATATATATATACAAATATATATATATGTATAATATAAGTATATATATAATATAAGTATGTAACTATGAATTTGGTGTCAACATTCATTTTTTTGATATATACCAATTGGATTTTTAACACTTTTTTCCGCTTTTCATTAAATAAAATTTTGTCAATAAAAATTTAGCGTCTTTATCAAATAGAACAGCTTATGGGCTCGTCAATATTTTAACGGAATTCCACAATTTAATGATGTGGAATTTGATGAATGGCAGCTTAAAGTAAACGTGCATTTGCGTTTACTGTGGTTGGTACTTATCGGTAGTCCACCAGAGGATAGTGCGGCGAAACAGAAGGCTTTGAAGAAAGACAGAGAGAGGAAAGCAAAAGAACTAAATACATCGACATTCGATATTATTACGTAAGAGGTAACATATCTTTCGGCAATAATGATCTTGAACCTATACAAACTGGAAACCAATTGGCTGACATGTTTACCAGGCCAATTGAATAGATATGTGCTTAAATATTTCTATTATATGTTTACTATATAAATACACATGTACGTATCCCTATGCATTTGCTGTCAAATTCAATTTTTGATTATTCTGTATGCACCAACTGGATTTTCAACACGTTTTTCTGTTCATCATTAAATAAAATTAAATAAATAATTTAATAAAAAATTGTGTGTGAAGAGCTTGCAGATCAAACTGAGTTCATAAATCTATTGCATTTCCCACGTCTGGCTCCAGAGTTTGCGACAAGCTGCTGCTCTTTAAACAGTCCTGCAAGCACTCTAACCGCAGGAAAATATTTCAGGTGAAAGTGTAGGCTATTGACTTATCTTAGAAGAATTTCTTCTTTCACTCATAAATGCTTGCACTGTATGTGAACAAAGAATAGTAATTGGAAGAACTGTTGCTATGTCTGGACATTGAATGAGTTTTAGAGATTACTCTAATTGTTCCAAATGTAGAAAAAATCCAGCCGAACATCGAATATGGTTAGGGCTCAGTAATATTGAAAATCATACTGTCCATTTTAATTGTTCTTAGATAATTTTGGTCACAAACTTAACTTTAACTTGCGGTATTTCTGCTAAGATATGTCTTATGCTGCGGAAATTATATAACCTGAAACCACGTTTGCCAGTTTAAGTTAAATGTACAATTGCGCATGCTCTTCTTTTGTCGCATGTTGAGCTGTATTGAAGTTATCTCTGACTATTCGCCTAATAATCTGGAAAGACTTAAATTAATTGTCAACCGCATTACACATTTTGTCTCTAATGCGTGACCAAATTTCCTCTTTCGTTCATGCTTTTTGCAAATTCTCTTTCTATGACTGCTTGAAATTTAGGCTGTTCATCTACCTCTACAAAATTGTTAGTGATAAGCGCCGAATCTTCTAATTGAACGATTACGTTTTTCTAGGTAGAGTAGGAATGCGTTACTGCTGACTTTGAGAATTTTTGCTGGCTCTTCTAAGAGGAAATTGGACTCTTTCTTCAAACGCCTAATTCGTCCTACACCAATAATTGACGATTACAAAGCTTAGCCATAGAGCCGGCCGATTATTTTAGTGGTCTTTAATCCTTTCTACGCACATGATTTATACGAATTGAATGTTGGCGAAATTTGCATTGTTGATACGGTCCGTACCACTGGATAATGGATTTTTTTTATTTACAATTAATTTGGGGGTGACATCGAACATGGTCCGAATCAAACTGTTTTTAATAGGGCCCGCAACTAGTCCAAAACACGTCAGTATACCGAATTTCTCAAAAATTACGACTTGAAGGACTCGGTCACCAGCCCGACAAAGTATTTAAATCAATTCAGAAAAATGTGGGTACCTTCTGAAGTGCTTCTGGGTATATACTTAATACACACTATATCGTAAGCGTAAAAATGTAAAATTAAAGGTATGATACCTTACGATCGTTATTGAAAAGACAACAACAACAGAAACCAAGGCAAAGAGATTGCATTGCATTATTTACATTATTCGCACTAAAGCATATTTATTTGCTTCAAGGTCTCTTGACAAATATTATTATATACTATGTGCAGTGTTACGAAATAAAAACGTGTAAGCTTGCGAATACAATTCGAAATTATTTATTAAAAACATACATGCTGGTCTATCTTCTTAATAATTTTGAGTTTTTAACTGTTCTTTTCGTGGCTTTCGAGTCTGAATTGGTAATGACGCTTTTGAATTTGGGATCTATTAAGGATCTTTTTGCAACATTTTCCACTTTGTTTCCATTTATATTTGTTGTTACCACATTCGAAGCTCTAGCGGAATTTTCGACCGAATTTATAGTTTTGTTTAAACTGTTCACATTGGTTGCGTTCGTGTTCTGAAGTTTTTCATTGCCCGCTGTGAATTCCGCATCAACTTTGTTTTCCCAAAGTTCTTCGTCTCCAACAACACTTTCCTCCCTAGCCGATTTTATTGCGTAGCAGTAATAATTCATACCATTCAAAAATATTCCAATTTGAAAGGAAGTGATTGTACTCCTCGAACACCACTTTAATTTAAATTTCTCGCGTAAATAAATCAAAGGATAATTACTTTAATATTGCTTACCGTAGAAAATCTTTTGACTTCGTGTGCACCTAACAATGCGACTATGAAAACTGCCATTGGGACTTGATTGTTTGCCATGACTTTCAACCTTTTCGTTGTAAAAAGAATTTTTAATAAACTAAAAAATAAAATTCTCTTCCATTTTTATAGCCTTCTATTCTTATATTAGTGAAAATAATCTTTTAAAAATCATTTATAATAATGAACGCAGCAGATGTACATTCGATGTAAAAATTTTAATTATTACATTTGAATGGTATCAAGAGTTAAAAACGATATCGAGTTTGTGGGAAAGCACCCTACCTAGTCGATTAGGAATAAAATTTCATTACTCTTTATTAGTTATCTCAAAAACAATCTGTTACAAGTGTACATAGTAGTGCTCATTTATCGATACGTAAAGCTCCTTAATATTTAGAAGAAAATATGTAAGTTTTCTGTTCTAAAGAATGGTTAAAAAAATAATTAAGTAAAATTTCCTGGGCATCTATTCTTATGATCTAAGAAGACAATTTATCTACTCAGAAATCAATAACTTAGAGTGCAAAAATATAATTGAAAGCAATACACTTTGATGTAGTACTTGCTCTAATTTCTATTCCTTAATGCTTCATACGATTCGCTGAAAAACTTAAAATTATTATTACTATTGATTCCCAAGCTTTTTGCATAGTTACGTCGGTTTATTAGCACACTCCCAGTTCACATTCACATTTGTTGCGAACGTGCTTGTGCAACAAATCTGTAGATCCCCTTTTCTTTTCTTTTTTTTTCTCTTATTTGTTTATTTTATCCTTTTGGTCATTTTGTACTTACATCGTACGCTTTATACAAGTTAATTCTAAATATTTATTATACAATTTATTTAAGAAGAACAATATCACTCAATTCGTCAATCATAAAAATAAGTATACAAATAAGTTGCTTTAAGTGTAGCTAAAAGCTTGGTATGAATTGATAACGATCGATGCTTATTTGCGCACGTGAAAACCAGGTTTCGTAGCAGCGTTTCCATAGCGAATTAAACATATTAAAAGCATTGCTTATTAAAGTACCAAACTTTCCCTTCGGCGTCGAAAGTCGCCGTACATACGCTTTGTTATTCCAAGACAGAACTACATCATGGGTGATCCACCAATTTGACATTCGCGTAGTATATTTCTTATGTTTAAGAAAACATGTTACTGCCTAATAATTAAAATGAGTTATTTTATGATCTTCTAGAGCGAAGATTATTCTCTCCAATTTCCCCAAACAAAAGATAAATAGTTTTTTCGAACTGCTTGAAGAGTCTACGCGTAGATGGTCCTAATTAATGCAGCTTATGTGTATTCAATGCAAAAAATTCAATTATTACATTTTAGTAGCATTACGAATTAAAGGTACTGTGGATCTTTCACGTACTCTATATGTAGTCAAGTGATATTACCATTTCCTTATTCTTTTATAGATATTTCATAAATAATCAATTATATCATGCTATTAATATAAATAGAGACGCCCAATTACAGATGTGCGAAGCCGAGAAATTTTCTATGCGAAGTTAACAAAAGTATAGAAGAACCTCCATACTTTTTCTGTTTGAAGATATAGTGAAAAACGTGTAAATCCATCCTCAGTTTACTTTCTACATTTATCTATTTTTATGTAGAGAAAAGATGTTTGCGCTTTATTTACTCGACGATCTCTAACTTGGAGTGAAATATGGAATTGAAAGAAGCATGCGTTTACATCGTTATAACTCTATTTTTTATCATTTAATGCTTCATATGATCCGATTATAAATATTATATATTTGCTAGTTTCGGTTACCAAGCTTTTTGTATTTTGCGTCGGTTTATTGGTACATTTTCAGTTCAGGGCAACAAAACCTCCGGGTGTACCTTGTGCTTTTTGCTCTTATTTGTTTATTTATATGTTAATTTTATCTCTTGGTTTTTTTTTTTTATTTACTATCTTTATAAAAGCCAAGCCCAAATGTTTTGTTAAAGATTTATTTTAGGACTCCTCTACTGCTCAAGGCGGTTGAATTTTATATTTAAATACATAAATTGCCTTGACTGTAACTAAAAGCTTGCCAAGAATTGATAAGAGTTGATACGCGCACGTTAAAAGCAAATTTTATGGCAGCTTTTCGATAATCAGCTCGATATATTAAAGACATAGACTGTGAATGCATTGATCTTCACTTTCGCTATCGAAGGTTGTTATTCCCACGCTTTTTTCTGCTGTGAGAGGAAGAATATCGTAAAACAGAATTATATTGTGGATGATTCATTAATTTGCCATTCGCGTTCGGTTTTTGTCATATATAAATATAAATAATGGTGCGCATTTATAGGTATGCACAGCCTATAAAAGCATATGTTTGCTGTTCTATATCACAAACAAAAATACAAAAGAAAGTCCACGCCTTTCCTCGTATTCGTTTTAAGAGATAATTATAGAGTTCTTCTTTTAGCTTTTAATATTTACTACATTGTTATAAAATTCTCTTTTCTAAGATAGTCCGTATCACTAGACCGCGGATATATTGTTCAAGAGAAGTACACTTCAGAGTTCTTTTATTTACAATTATATTCCTTAACAGCGGAATCATTTATTTACAATCATGTTCCTTAAATGTAGGATTATTCACAATTTATTTTTGCCGTACTCTCAACTTCTATGTTCTTGCCCGAATAATTCTCTCTTCCACAAATATTCTATTTATATACATTTTGACAAGCATGTTACTATACCTAAATTTATGGTTTTCTTTTTAATCCCAGCATGCTTTTCCTCCCATCGTTTTCATCGGCCTGCAGCTGCCTGAAGTGCCGGCGAATGTGCATTTGGTTTTTCCTTCTTTAGGGAATTTATTATTAGGGAAAATTACTTAGCTGAAATTACATGGATTTGGGATTTTTTACATACATTCAAAAAAAGGCGAGCCTAATACCTAAGTCGGCTGTTATTCCATTGTAGCTGAATTTCGTACGTAGCTAAATAAGTAAATTGGCTTGACTGTAAGTAACAACTTGATACGACTTGATAACGACGTTAAAACAAAATTTCATGACAGTTTCTCTTTAACCAGCTGCATATTAATAAAAGATAGGCTATCAATGGTCACTATCGGATGGCCTTCAGTTCAAACTACCTTCTCAAAGTTTTGGCGTATTTTCATATTGATGATCGATTTTCTCGAACAAAAGCAAGGTTGAAGTAACTAGAGGCAATCTTGTTGTAAAATGTTTCCAGGGTAATTGGATTTACAAATATAGTTTGCCCTAAAAAGATTATTTGCTATCCATGGAGCCAATTCGCATCGCGTTTCATTCAAGAATTAAATGTCAACATACGGTTTCATTAAAATCTGATGGGATAATCGAATAATACTTGAAAAGTTTGCTGCTATCCGTCGAGGTGTAAATGGTATGATCGCAACGCTTTTACACATTTGTATCAAACGCTTTTACACATTTGTCTATAAACAAAAAACGCGCTTCAGCTTTTTGTTTTAATTTTTAAACGCGTACGATAGTTAACAGCCGACGTGTAGCGGACTAAATTGGCTTAACGGTCTTTCCCATTCTTATGTTTAATTTGTTGATACTGTGAGGAATCAAAGCCAAACCGCGAAAACTAGTCTTAATATAAAACAACATTTCAACACAAATCTATTACTCATTTAACCACTCATCGTTATTCTAAATCGCATTGAAAATTCACACTTTAGTTATAGTGGGACTAAAATTAGAATACGCTTGCCATATAAAGCGATGCATGTTAAAATTTATTTCATAATCATTGTTCAGTTTTAAGCGAATAAAAATATTAACATGAAACTCTACTCCATATTAATAATTGCATTGGTCGGACTTGCTCTGTTCGCTGATCAGGGGCAGACTAAGGGTGGGCTTGGCAAAGTATTCGGAAAAGTCGCTGTGAGGACAAGAACGGAACCGATGTGAATATTATTTTATAAAATTTTTTTTTTCAAATAAAATTGTAGGGAAAAACCGTCAAGGCAGCCACTAAAGAAGGAATCAAGCAGGGATCGAACCTTATCGATGAGAGAAAGCAGCGGAGACAAAGTAATTAATAAGGGAGATATGGCGTCGCTATGATTAGGGCAACTAATAAACATTCGTTATAAATCAGAAATTTTTGCTCTAAGCATCATTAAATTATGCTTGTACGCTACTGTTTTTTTTATAAAAGTCCTCCTTATGGAGTGGTCAGTCAAGCTCTGAATACTGGAAAACCGCTTTTCAAATCTAGGAAAAATTACAAGCAGAAATAAGAGGATGATATTTTTAACATTTACGTATTTAACAGTTTACGGCTTTAAGAATTTGGCTCGTCAAGTTGAACAAAGTTTTGCAATTATAACCATAACTTTAAGGTACGATGTAAAAATAAATATATATATACATTGTGTAAATACATCAAAATATTTGAGAGAAAATGACAGACCTCTTGCAACATTTTATGTCTGCTCATATGAAACTGGGATCAGAATCTTAAGTCGGTTCAAGTGTATAGAAGTAAACTTATTGATTAAACCCTAACAGATTTTTTAATTTTTTATTATTAAACTGTTTGGTTCAGTTTGTCATTCAAACACGCCTATTTTCAGACGTTACTAGAGAAATAAACAGGAACACAATCTGTGAACTTCCAATAAAAATTTCCTCCTGTGTGAGAATTACGATTGAATAGATATTTGTTAATTGCATACCGTTCTACCGAAATGTATCCAAAGTTTCTAATGGCAACGAATGAGCTGATGAAAATTGTTTCGGAGGCTGAATATGAAGTGAACCCCACCAACTTAGTTAAATTTTTCCGAGAGCTTTGAAAAATTCTTATGCTGTCGAAAGAGGTTCCACGAAATAAATTAATCCGTCTTATAAAAAATTATTTTCTAGAATTCACGTACAACATCGCCTTGATAACAAGGTTACAAACTGAGATTTGTCTATTAAAAAGTAACCAGAGCAAGTTCACTGTGTTCGAATCACTTTACATATGATCCAAAAATTGATAACTTTGATCAACTTTAAAGGAATTGATGAAAAGCGTTTCATTTATTGAAAACACACTTCTCGCCTTCTAGTGATAGGGAACTTGGAAATTCTCAGCGGCTATAATGTTAAATATTATTAAAACTAGAGTGCAATGTTACTATGTTTCAAATACTGCCCTTAATCTTTATTTTTATTTATTTACTAGTATGTATACATAGCGCACATATATAACTCACATAATTTTCATTTTTGTATAAGTTCATCTAGAGAATACAAATTTGATGCTGATCAAAAATATATATACTTGATGGAACCTCTGAAACGTAATAAATTTACTCCCATTCGTTTTTTTTTTGGGGAGGGTACAAGGAGTACATAAGGAATTTGATAAAAAAAGATTAAGTTATAAACACAAGCTATAAACATCGCTTCGGTTATTGTAAGGAACGCTAACATTAATAGAAAAAAAGTTCCTCGAACCACATTGAAATTTTTGTCATTATATAAGATCTATGTATTCAGTTTACCTAAGAGGAAATTCTTAGATATAAAACTATGTTTCTTCAGCGAGAGTAAAGTTGCGAATAAATAACAATAGGAATAAATGAGTATCATAGGATCATATTCCCCAAGCCAGCAATGTTCTCAGTTAAAGTAGCAGAACGCTTTGACGTCATTAGTATACATTAATATATATGATGATTTATTTGTAGAAGAGAGATTAATATATAGGGCAAACAAAGCAAGCCCAAGGTGACTGATTTGATGGGAATTTCATCAGATTAGAACGAATTGAAGATTACCTTAAACGACGTACCATAAAGGAAAGATGATAACCAATTAGCTAAACATGAAGGAGAAAGAACCAAAGAAAGTTAGTAATAGCGTTGATCTGCCCTTTATAAATTCCCATTGACAAGAAAAAATGGTGGACTACGTGGTCGCTGCGAAAAGTGAAGTGGTGGTCAAATAGTGCTGTAAAAATATTTGAGCGATGTCTCCAAGATGTTTATTACTGCCTTTGTAATATTGGTAACTGAAACTAATATTCCCACAAACAGAAAATCTACTAATATCAAATAATGGTGTACTCAAGAGGGTAGTAGATAATTGTACTTCAACGAAAGTTGATCTTGTAGCGGCTTACCGTGACAATTAGTGACAATTATCCTAAGAATTCATAAATGATCATTTGTTTGGTAAGGATAAGAGGAGGAAAGTTTAAAATTAATAGAATGGTCATTAGGCATTCTAGAACCATCAAAGGACATAAACAAGTAAAATAAAATAACTTATCTTGTAGAGTTGACAAGTTAATAGATTCGCGTTGTATTATTTAAGCGAATATATTTTATCTTAAACAAGTATCTGTCTAAGTTGAGAGAATTTGCTTGTATCACAAGCAGAGACACATTTTTTGAATTTTCTAATTTAACTTGCACAAGTTATATGTACATTTAGCAAAAGTTTAAACATTAATTTACTTCCAATGTTTTGTGTAGGCAGATCATTTTGATCTCTTTTTTCATGAAATTTTCCCAGTTGCAAAAATGAAGATAGGAGATTGAAATTTCTAAACTTAGATAATTGATTTATTCTGCGCCGTCGATATTTACAATAGAGAAGAGACTCAAATGGAAAGAAAATTTGTCATAGATAAACGTGGGCAAAGGGCAGAAAAGAAGATACCATATATATTTAACGAGAAACTGATTGGAATATTAAATCCAAAGAGTAATTCTAACACAATTCCTTATCATTCAGCTATAAAAATAGATATGTATATACATATTCTATGATTCGGTCTGCTTTGATTCATAATCAACCATAATAACTTGTCCCGATTCTGTGGTTTGCCGTTAAAAAAAAGCATAAGCAATTTTCTATAAATTGCCTTTTTGCTAAATACTGCCGGTAGTCGCAAACATGAAAATCAACAATTTTGTAATATATTTATTAGTAAGTCTGATCCTTTTCGCGGGACGGGCTTTAAGCAAAAAGCCAGCAGCTGGAAGAACAGTTAAAAATAAAGCAATACAAACAGCTGTAAGCCGTGATTAAGTGAAATATTGTTTATTTCTCACTAACGATAATAAATGGTAACATTTATTGCTTAGGATACCACCATGAAGTCGGCAGCGAAAACTTTAGGTAAAGAAGCAATGGGGCGAGGCATGGACGCAGTTTTTGGTCACAGATGTTAAAATTGATAATGTAATATATATGAGCGGAGAAAATGTTTCTTTTAATAAAACTAAAGTCCAAAGAACTAAATGAATGGCTAACTTTTGATTGAAATTTCGAAAATTATTAACTATTAACAGGATAATCACCCAAGTGTAAAACGATGCAGAAGATAACTTTCAATTCTTATTTATTTATTTATTTATTTTTTTGTTAGATTGCTTAATTGATAAACTTTTTTCGATGTTTAAGTTTATTTCGGAAGGATTGAAGGGGCGAAATTATTGTTATGACGTACATTAATGCTGTAGCTAACACAAAAGCTGGTGTTATGCTTTCATCGACATATTTGAAAAAGAATTGCGTAAAATAACCCAAGAGAATGGTAGCAATACCCAATGAGAAGGTGATCATACCAAAAAAATTGTGACGATATTTAACTTCAGCCTTAGTATAAATTTTGTGTATAAATTTCGGTTGGAAATAATTTAAGAAACCACCACATAGACTGCTAAAGCACATAAACGCAGCTGATAAACCTAAAATGTTAAGTCATTATTAAGTAAAAAAAAAGAATAACTGACAAGAAAAGCAAATTCCTAAAATTATATTTACGTACCTATTTTACCATGCCACGTTGCAAAATGCACCTCTGTCGATCGAATTTTACCCACGACTCCCAGCAAAGCCATCGAACCACCAATCATTTGTAGAACGGCGTGATATCTGCATTTATTCCTATGAGATAAGCGATTTGTTAGGGGATTGTAGGGATAATGAGACATTAATGCTTCGGCACCTAAGACATGTATCTACGCATAGAAAAAAAATTTTTTTATGTATTATTATTATTATTATTAATTTCGCCAGAGAAATAAATTCTAAGACTAAACTCTTAAAAGCACTAGCATCTAAGGCTATCGGCTTTTATTAAAAACTCTACCGCCCTTGAGATTCGAACCCACGACCATTGACTTGCTAGTCGAGATTCCTCGCCTTCGGCTACTCAGGCGGAAATTTTTTATGTACACTTTATCTTTTGGTGAATACATAAGTTAGAAACGGCAGTCGACTTGATTCAACGATTTTAATAGGTACACTTGACCTATTCGGCAACTGATTATCATAATCATACATGCCTTAAAACATTTGAATTTTTCGACACAAGAAATTGAAATTATCTCTACAAAAAAAAATTTCTTTTAATATATCGAAAGTGAAGATGGTCAGTGGGGGTTTTGTGCCTATTGATCACTGGTCACTGATCTACTGATAAATATATAAAACAAAGTTTGTAAATCAAAGAATGTTGTAAATAGTGTAATTTTTGGCGTAATGTAGTGCGGATTATGGTTTGTTTTAGCTTATTTCAATTTTTTATCCTGCACTATTGAAGGCATATTAAATTTGTGCGGATGTATGTAACATGCAAACGGTGTTGAGATAAGCTCCTCTCTTATTATACATCAACCTCTTATTATACTAATTAAAAAATTTTCAATTTTAATGTTTGTCAACAAAAATTGGTGCAAAGTAGGGTTTTAGCAGATCAGAGGAATGCGAAAAAATGCGATGAAAAATAAGAGGTAGTTTTTTCGCATGAAATGTTGCTATAATAATACAAGCTGTGGCGGTAAAATCCAACTTTTAATGTCTTATCATGAAAACTGGAGTAAAATACGGCCAGTATGATGAATGTTTATATAATGTGCTATTATTTAAATATTCTCATAAAAAGTAAGGCTTCACATCATAAGAGAATTTAAAAGGCGTGATAATTTTTCGTGAAATACCCGTACAAAGTTTCAAATTTCAGCTTTATACATGCAATGTGTGGTATTTTAACGATATCTACAGCTGTAGAATATAAAGGCGATGTAGAATCCTTTTTCCTGGCTACGCCGGACGGATATGGCAAATAAAATAACCAAATGAAAAACATATTCATGCTAATTTATCTACACTGGCAGAAATATTTTAAGCAAAATTAGATCCAAACCTTTTTTGAAAACCTATAAGTGCCTCACACGATAAAGGTCGTTGTTTATTTATTTATTTTGGATGTTGAGTTAAGGTGGACTAAGCCAATAACATTTGTGGCTTATACGTCCAGATAATAAACGGTAGAATTTATTTGCAAGAAATGTATATAAAACACAAAAAAAAAGAAAAAAATTTGCGGTCATGACATCTAAAGCCGACATATTAAGTGTAATTGAGATTGTTGAGTTTTACTTATTTAAAACAAATTAAGTGTCGAATTTAATAGATTCTTCGAAGTAAATCTTATATTAAATAATATTAAAAATTAGGAGAAATAAGGAGAAATATTCGCGGCTATAAATTTCTTTATTCGCGGTTTTTGAGAATGTAAACAAACAGAATGAAAGGAATCTTATTACTCAATGAATAAAGTATTGTTGCGAAAATCCCAAATCTAGTTCATTTCAGCTAAGTAATTTCCACAAATAACAAATTGCCTAAAGAGGGAAAAACTAAATGCACATTCGCATGCAATTAAATTGATTTTTTTTATATATTTGATTTATTTTTTATTTTGTCACCCAGTAACGTATCCCCTATAATCCCATATAAATTACCACTCCGTGTTCGCGGTTTCTGTATTCGCGGCACTTTTATGGAACATATCCCTCGCGATTAAGGAGCTTTTACTGTATATAATAGGGGAATTAGGATTAGAAGAAAAAAAGAGGCATGTCCGCAACCAGCAGGGACGCACGCTCGCAGTCATTACAGAAGCAAATTGCAAATGAACCCCTAAACCATCGTAAACCGGCAAAAGCTTGGAAATTGATACAGTAAACAATAATTAGTTTTTGAATTATAATTGGATATTAAGGTTAAAAGTTAGTTTAAATACGACATAGGCAAATCGCTCATATTAAGCAAAGTTGTTTTGATAGACTATCAAGAATCGGGATATTAAGTAATATACATCATGATGAAGTTAAACCGAAGCTTGGATGATCTGTTATGGAGACAGGATGTCATCCATTTCACTAAATACAAAGAGAAAGCAGAGGCCTGGAGTTTGAAGATCAATAAGTTATGGTTAACTAAGTCAAACGTTTTACTAAAATCAGTATCTACGACATCCGTGGGAGAGCCACTAAAAAAAGCCGTGAAAACAAGGCAAGTAAACTCTAAGAGATTCGTGGCAGTAGATCTTCCTTTCCGAAAGTCCTGCTGGAATGAAGAAACATAAGATTTAATAGCAAACGCTAGATGCTGAGTAACATTTCGCTCCAACAACTTAGGTAAGACTATCAATTTTGTGATGCCTATATAGTTCTCAACGTGTCTATTTCCAAATTTGGGAAACGGAATAAGTAAGCTACTCTTCCAACACAAAGGAAAACATCTGATTTCGAGGACTGGTTAATGATCATTAAAAAAACACCACTTAGTTCGACGGAATATGTTTTAAGTATACATGATGGAATCCCATCTGGACTAGGCGTAGAATGACATTTTAGAGATCGTAAATTATCTGAAACATCATTTTCTAAAATGAACAAGTTAGGAATCCAAACTGAGCTAGATAACAGATACGCATATTTCACAGCAAAAAAATTTCGTCGGAAGTATTTAGCAAAGGAATTCGAGTCTTCAATATCATCAGAAGACTGAGAGCCGTTGGAAGAAACATACGAGAGATATACATAGATATTTTTCTTTTGGACTTGACGAACTTAAAATAATATCTAGGATTAACAAGCACTGAGGATTTCATCAAATGAAAGTTTCTGCAATAATATTGGTGGTTGACGTAATTAAGTCTATGCTTTGATGCAGAATAGGCACAATGGTCGTAGGCAGAATCTCTCTTCATAAGTTTTTTTATAAGCTTGTTTTTCCTATATCTGTGTCTTTTTAACTACACTGTACACTGTACACTGTCAAAGGTTTTTTGGGAGGCAAACCTGATTGATTATTTGTCATAAGTTTGATAATATTATATCCAAATTGACATTCTTGGAAGTTTTTCTCATAATGCCCACGAGGAGTTAGACGGTCATTTAAAATTCTAGCAAGAAATCGAAGAGATTTCACTCTATTAACTTTACATCTTTTGATAAAGAGCCTAATCTCGCGTTTCGTAATATTATGAGTTAGAATAATTTTCACAGTTTTCAAGAAATCGATTAGTCTCTTATTAACCACGGGATTAATAATCTTTCTGAATACAGATATTAGCGAAATGGGTCTAAAGTTGCTTAAATCATTTAAGTTTGTGACTGGTTTAGAAATGGGTACAACTTTGATGCATCGCAAATGTAAGGCTATAAAGTTAATGGACTAGCAGTCATTAATTGACACAACAGTTAAGCTTTCTCTAGACAGTGCTCTGGCCGTATCACCCATCAGAACCTGCAGCGATAGCTGTCTTTCGGGATTGTAAAGCATACATTAATTCAGGCAATGAGGAGAGTGTATTATTGAGACTACTAAAAGAAATTGAAGGTGTTGTAATGTGATCGACAATTTGAATATAGCTCTTGAGCACATCTAAGTATCTTTTATTATCATGCTCGTTCCATATAGCACAACTATTTAATTTGTGACTGAAATATCGAAGACTATTGATACAAATCCAGAAAAATCTACTGGTCATGCCACTGCAGCACATTGTTTATAGTTCGCGTTTAGTGATTTGATTTTCTTTGATTAATGTAACAAATTCATATTTCGTACTCTTTCCTCTGAGATGTCAATACATTTACACTTTAACGGCCACTCTGTTTATTTTAGAGAGTAAGAGAACTTATGCTTCTCCAGTTTTTTCAAAGTATTAGTTGAAGAAAAAAAGAAACAAGCTTTTTAAATCATTTAAACAGATAAGCGCTTTTTTGAAGAGGTTAACAAATTTTTATTTTTAAAACACATACACATATATATATATATATGTTGAAATTTTCTAAATATTATACACGTACTCCAATAATTGTCAAAAACATATGTAAAGCAGTATCTTGAAAATTTAAGCTCTTTGCGAGCAATGTTGTATAAATGCCAATTAAACCAATTAAAACGTGATTTATTGTATTCACTAAAGATTGAATTTGTTGCCAATTTATCTCCGTATTGGGATTATTGGCAATCGCGGTTTCCATTTCAAATAAACAAGAAGGTTTTTAAGGTTTATTTAAAAATTAGATGAAAGTGAATTTAGTCCTCTACGTTATAATTTCAAAGCAATCACTAAATTAAATTTTCATTGAGTGCAAAAATATATACCTACGTCAGATATATGAAATCGTAGCTTTGCCCGAAACATTGCCGTTTAAGAGAAAAGTAAAAGAGAAAGTTCACTTTAATGCAGTCTCTCTTAAATTATACGTTTATGTGTGCAACTATTAAAAGAAAAAGATTGGTTTCTTTCCTTTTTTTTTCTTTTTCTACACGAAACTTTATTGTGAAGCGTTAAAAATTAAAAATATAATTCTTTTAGATTTTATAAAAAGCCTTTTGGTAATCTACGATGCTATTGTGTTCAAATTACATTATTCGACGAGGTTGTATTTTTTTATTTTATTTATTTTTATTTTACTTATACAAGAAACTCATCTAAAACAAATTGACAGTCGAGTTCAATTGGCTGTTAAAGTAAATCTTAAATTAATTAATATTAAAGCTTAGTATAAGTATAATAAAACAAATAAGAAGGAAAAAAAAAAAAAGAAAATAAGTATATACACAACCAGCATAGAGCCACACCTACAACCATTAAAGCAACAGTGCTTAATACGTGCGATTTGCCTATGTCGTATTTAAACTAACTTTTAGCCTTAATATCTAATTATAATTCAAAAATTAATTATCGTTTACTGTATCAATTTCGAAGCTTTTGCCTGTTTGCGATGGTTTAGGGTTCATTTGCAATTTGGTCCTGCGGGTGTGGGTCCGTGCTAGTTGTGGACATGGTTTTTTCTTGTTTTCCTTCTTATTTGTTTTATTGTACTTATACTAAGTTCTATTATTAATTATTATAAGTTTTGCTTTAAGTACCAATTGAACTCGACTGTTATTTGTTTAGTTGAGTTTCATGTAGAAGTAGAATTAAAATAAATAAATAAATAGGTATATCCAAACAGATGTACAGCCTTTTCGTAATGTAAGGATCATCAAGCTCTTTGGAGCACCTCTTTATAAAACCAAGCGTGGACCTAGCTTTGTTTAACGAGAGCTCAATATGCAAGTTAAAAAGTAATCTATGACCTAAATTTGTGAACGTATACACGTCCTTCAACTTATGCGAATCAATGAAACACTGAGTAATGAATGACTTCCTTCTTGAGAAAGAAAACTTCTTACAATACTCTAGATTTAATTGCAGAAGATTTAAAGAGCACCATCCAACCAAATTATTTAATTCACTTTGTAGCTGATGTGATTGTGATTCTACAGAGAAGGAAGAAAACAGTTTCACATCATCAGCATACATTAAGGTCTGACTGGAATTAATCACCGTTGGAAGATCGTTAATGTATAAACTAAATAAAATGGGACCTAAGTGGCTGTCTTGAGGTACGCCAGACGTCACGGGGAATTCGTCCGCGGTGATGAAGACCCTGAAGGATCTATTGTGCAGATAAGAGCCTATCCATTTCACTAAATAGAAAGGGAAGCCAGAGACCTGGAGTATGAAGATCAATGAATTATGGAAACTAAATCAAACGCTTTGTTAAAATCAGAGTATATTACATCTGTGCGAGAGCCACTAGAAAAAGCCTTAAAAACATGACAAATAAACTCTAACAAATTGGTGACCGTAGATCGCCCTTTTCGAAAGCCATGCTGGTGTGGAGAAATATACGAATTAATGGCAAAGGTCAAATGCTGAGTCATAATTCACTCAAACAGCTTAGGCAAGACACTCAACTTGGCTATGCCTATGTAGTTCTTAACAAGTTGTCTACTTCCACTTTTGTGAATAGGAATAAGGAAACTACTCTTCCAACACAAAGGCAAAACACCTAAAATCAAAATCTGGTTAAAAATCTTAGAGATACCACCATATAACTCGACAGCGCAAGATTTAAATGCACATGATAGAATTCCATCAGGTTCAGGCGAACAACTATATTTTAGAGAGCTCAAGCCTTTAAAAACGTCATCTTCAGCAATAACCAAATTAGGAATTGAAACCAAGTTAGTTATAGGATATGGGTAGTTTGCGGATAAATCAGAATTAGCAGTCGAAAAGTTCCATCGGAAATACTCAGTCAACAGATTTGAGATTTCAAAATCATAATCTGGATAACTTTACTATTGCGAATGTTACATCCAAACTTTCCTGCAGAAACTTTCAAAACTGCAAAAAGTGAAATAAGCAGCAGACATCTGATGAAGCCTAGTTAATTAAATAAAATATGAAATTTCAAAATAGACGTTGTCGAGAGCTTGACGTTGGAATCTCTTTTGCTAGGAATAATGTTTTACAAATTATAACAAATGGCACTTTTGGCCACACGCATCTCACTACCAGTTGCTTTTGCAGAGGAAGGTTCATAAACCAATACCAATACCTCGTTGACAGCTATTTTTCTACAATCCGGATATATATTTTTAAAATTTAAGTCGTTTATTTTTTTCGATTCTCATCAAAATTGATTTTTGTGTTCATGGAAAAATACACAATTGTGTAGCGTATTTCGCGCATTACGTAGAATTTGTGATGAACATGATCGACCCGCACAACTCACTATGCTTCATGTAAATCAAGAATTCGGATCAATTGGTAGCGTAAAAAATTGCCATTACAATCAACGCCAATGGAGTACGCTTTAAAAGCATGATTACTGTTTTTGTTTTAGTCTGAATTAGATGATTTCGACTTGAACGATATTCAGTTCTAACAAGACGGTCTGGTGATGCAATCAAATCTATTGAGAGAAAAATTCAACTTCAAGGCCTATATTTCATAAATGAATTGATCAAAAGTTATAACTTGACTGGACTTTTTCTTTAGGGTCACCCTCCTCAATGAACTTAATATAACATTATTCGCCTTATTGATTAACTAACTGCAAAATTGTATGGAAAGGCTAAAGATTGGTATTTCCGTATCAAATTTTTACAAAAATCCAAAGGCGGTTATTTACATTAAATAATTTTTAAATAAAAATGTCACGAAGTGATACAGAAAAAAGAAAAAATCTCATATTGACATACAGCTCTTATGTGGTCCTTTTGTTTATGCGAAGAAGGAAATGGTTTTTTCTAAACTTTGTTGTCTTTTTTAGTTGAATTTAGAATTAAGGTTAATATTCGTTATATTGCTACAATCAGAAAATGTTATGCTTCGGTCTAAATAATAATAAGAATAAATTTTTTTTTTCAGATGAAGATTCCAATTTTCCGGCTAGTGAGTTAAATACTCACGGACCTACAGTACAGGGTTGGCGTAGCGCTCTCGGCAGTTCTTTGATACCACACGATATAATCTTAAGATTTCAGACGCCAGCCAAAGTATGCCGAATACAACTGCTAGCCCATCAATATCTAATACGTAAGCCTTTCAAAAAACAGAGAACAAAATTTGCGATTTACATTTAATTTGTTTTTAAATCCCCAAGCTGAGAAGGTCGAATTGTGGCTACATTATTCACCGAAAAGTATACCAAGTACTCCATCATCGCAATGTTTTGATTTTTTGGGCTTTGTTGCTTTAGCCGATAACGCGGCCACTAATTATAAATCCCGCGAACTGCAAAGTGTTGCGGTTAATCCTCGCAAAGGTACCCATTTGAAGCTTCGACTGAGTGGACCTCATGTGAATATCCACAATACTGAAGGACAGATTGCTTTAATAGCCGTCAACGTTTTAGGTGAAGATTTGGTATCTTCAAGTAACAGCCGAGAAAATGAGGAAGAGCAAAGTGTAGCAGATGTTGATGGTGGGGATGGTAGTTCTGCTGTTTCTGAGCCAATTCTGTTGTCGATGTGTGATGATTTATTGTTTTCAATGTATGTAGAAGAGTCCATTGCAGAAATAGTACGTGAAATGGAGGAACGCAAAGCAAAGGCTGTAATAACGGAGCGTTTCGAATACGCTCGCAAGTTGAAATTGTGTATGAGTGCTTTACGCACAGCTGGTGAACGATTAGGGCGCTACGCTTTGGCAAAAAGGCAGGCAGTGCAACAGGAAGATTTCACTACCGCTAAATTGCGTAAAGAACAAATCGAAATGTACAAAAGTGCCGTTTTTAAATATCTTATGTGCGAAGATTTACTGGAGAAAAATTGCGAACCATTGCCCTCAAATGATATGACTTGTGAAGTATATGCCTCAAAGCTAAATTTACCGCCAGCGCCTAGTTTGCAAGAAGTAGCTCAAGCCTTGTCAGAGGCTCACTTATCCGCCACCATGAGTCCCAAAAGTTTTTATGATGATAAATCCTCAACAGATGGTGGCAGTTCTACGGGAGCCGGTAATATTTCTTATTTGGCTGCTAATCATTCGCGTAGTCTAAGCGACCAAATGTGCACTCTATCCGTAGCCGCTTTACGGAAATCGCATGATGATATACCCATGTCTCCTAAACCAAACGTGCGTCGTAGTCCCAGCCGTCATAGCTCTCCTATGTCCAGCCACCAAGGTTCATTGAGGAGACGAAATAAAAGTGCTCCTCGAAATTCCTACGAAGAGTATGAAGATCGCGCTATACCCACCTTAAGGCAGTAAGTATTGCTGCTTTGCAGTGCATCTTACGTCTAGAGTTTAGTGTGTGTTAATGTTTTTTCTGACAATTCTCTACATCATATATAGTCTGATGTTTAGATTTCTCCGGATACTCGAAAGAATAATCAACACTATGCATATATTTACCTTTGGATATCTATATATGTTATAAACGCATATTATATTTTTTAATGCATGACAAATCGTTATAGATTCAGTTATGTTAACTTTAGTTTTCTTATTGTTTTTCGGTTGTTTTTCACTTCCACTCACGTACTCACTCACTATCAACAATTTGATGTTTAAATGTATAAAAAATAAACAAAAAATATCTGTAAAATAAAAACAAAAAAAAAAACTATGTGCAGTTCCAATACTAATGAATTTTTAAGAGAGTGTCAAGGTACAGCTCTGCTGGAAGCCGATCCTAATCGGGGCCGTTCACGTCTTAATGATCGTGAACGTCGTCAAGCGGCTTTACCTATAATAGTTTTCGGTAATGATTTGGTAAGTAAGAATAATGGATCTGTGCAAAAGGAAGTGGTTTCTACTTGTCTCCTCCTATTTTATAAGAGGGAATGTAAAATGCAAAATGTTAGTGGCACGTAATACGTGCGCTTCTAATTAAAAGAAATGTAAGGAAGTCGGGTTAATCAAAATTATTGTCGACAACGTTTAGTTACCCAGCTATATAATGAAAATAATTACATATGTGCAGCGTGGGAAGTTAGAAGTAATGAAACATTAGTGAACTGACTGGAAATGAATATAGGCAATCATTAATACATAGATGAAAAAGTTCAAGATTTCAATGCAAGAAATACCAAAATTTTTATACTTCAGTACCCTTACTATTGGCGTAAAACGACATCGTTGAAATATAATTCTGTTACAAGAGCATATAAGAGTTCCTCTTCAACCTTGTGTTGACTATTATGCAAGAAACCAATGCCTTAATTATTTTTAAATTTACCTTAACTCTTAATAACATATCCACTTTAACAGGTTGAACAATATTACTCAAGACAATTTCAAGATCGTGAAGATGGTTTAATACGTTTGCGAAATTTCTTAAAGGGTCATGAGACGGAAATAGCAAATCAACCAAATTCGAATAATGAAAACACAGCTGGTCCAAACAAGGTTGCGAGAAGCGCTGCCTTTCTATTACATCGAGCGGTACGAGATGCTGTTTATTCAGTGTTCAACCAAGCCACAGAAACTGTACGTGTATTATTTTTGGAATACGTGCCCACTAGAGTTTCTACAAGTGAAGTGGCGCGTTGCGTGGATCGTTTACTGCCAGAGTTGTTAGCAAAATCCGGAGACCCTTCGGCTCGAATTCATACCCTCGCACAACATACTATTTTGAGCATAGCCTCGTGTTCTGACGTAGCCGAACAACACTTGGTTGCCCCGGCTTTATCTAGGACCGTTAGTTCGGGTACACATCCTCGTTTAGCTTTAAGTCGTATGCAAATGTTGGAACAACTAATTTTAAGCCAAGGCATTAGTACTGATAAACACAGCGGGCTAACATGTCGTGTGCTTTCGGAATGCGGTTGTTCAGGTTTGCACCATCCAGCGGAACCTGTTCGTAAAGTGGCTGAACGTATACTGTTGCTAGTATATAAAGTGAACCCACGCTTAGTGCGCAAACAGTTGCCGCCAGATGATGATATAACGCGCCGTAATTTATTATATCGTCAGCTGTTTACGGAATTTGATAAATTGGATTTGGAACGTAAGCAGGAAATGATGCTGGAAGCTAATAAGTATTAAGAATTTAAACGAGACAAGTGGTATTCAATTCAAGCCATTTATTTTTTTTCCTGTAGTGGCACAACTGGAGAGCTGCAACTAGTCGGAACATCGAGTGGCAATTCTGGAGGTGGTATAGGCAGTCGTAGTAGTCCTTATGGCACAAAGTCTCCTGATTCGCAATCAAGTCCGATGAGGCGCTCTGAGACTCGCATATTGAAAAGCAAAAGTGGACAATCTTTAGTAGGCAATGTGAATCCCCACTGCGGTAATGGTTTCACCTCTACTGCTCGTGATATGCACAGTAAACACAATGGCAAACAACAGTATAATGAACAAGTTAAACGTTCTATGATATCAGCTTGCAGTTCTAGAAAGGGTTCCAATTCGAATTCAAATTCGGAATCTTTCGATGAAGCTTCTGATATTATGTAAGAAAATGAAAAAGGAAATAAGAAAGAAGAAAAATTAATATAAGATTTCAATTCTGCTTTGCAAACAGACGTTGTCCATTTTGTGATTGGTCCTGCCAAAATGGAGATCAATCACAATTGGACCGACACTATTGGAAGACTTGCCCTTTTCTAACAAAATGCCCGCAGTGCAGTCAAGTCTTGGAAGTAGCTGCTTTAAATTACCATTTGACAAGTAAGTAAAATTGCAGGGTGAATTTGAAATCTTTTAAGCTTTAGCACTTTTTTAGAAGAATGTGAAGCCAAGGACAACTATATAATGTGTGAACGCTGTACGGAATCAGTGCATAAGCAACTTTATGATTTACATCAAATGGAAGACTACTGTAGGGGTGAGTTTGAGTAGCAACTATTGAAATCTCTATTTGATTAGCAAGGATACTCTTCTTTTTCTTAATTCTATATAAATTCATACAAATCCATTTCATATGACTGATTTAATTTTTGTAGAACTGAAGACTGGTGCTGCTCGCTGCCCTCTTTGTCACGATGATGTTCACCTTCCTTTAGATGGTGGCTGGAAATTACACCTACTCAGTGCTACTGGTTGTCCCGGAAATACACGAAGACGTTTGAAAAAATCAACTTAAAGTCTGGCAATAACAAAAACGAAAGTTTGTGTTGAAATCACTTATTCTTAATGCTCATTTCATGAGATGCAAAGAATTTCGTAGATAATAATGGACGGCTTGATCTCGCGAACATTTGTATACCAAAACCTAAAAGGCCTTTTCTTGTTAAAACCGCAACCAAAGTTACATATTAATCAAAATCCGAAACAACAACAAAAAACCATTAACAACAGTAACTATTAATGTTAACCTCATTTTAAAACAATTTTTAGGAATGAACGCAGAACTCGATAAACAAGATCCTGTCATATGTTACAAATAAATAAAATTTTGTGAAATTCCTTTTTTTGGACATATATAGAGCTTCAAATAGTTGCAACAAATAATAACTGATTATAAGTACATACATAAACTTTTGCTAAACTAAAGAATTGTTTTATATGTTTTTACAATTATAAACTTCATTTTCCTTTGTTTGGGCATATACATACACAAACGAGAAAAAAGGCATAAAATCAAAAGAACAAATGGCCCTTTATGTTCCTTAATTTTTAAATATATTCCTAAGTTATACAGAGTGCAATTAATTATTTTAAAAAAATATGTAATTTTTGACAAAAGAAAAAGAAAATGATTATAATTTAATTAATTTTTTTTTAGCTAAACAATGCATATATAAAAGGTCCGTTAATTAATCACACCCATCCAATTATCATACGTTAAAATAAGAATACAAATATAAATTTTAGTTCAATTCAATAAAAGAATTATGTGAAATCAAAAATAAGTAAGTATAGATGAAAGAATACGACAGTTGCCGCTTTTCTTTTGTGGGTTGCAGTGGATGGAGTCAAAGTCAGGTCTAATAATCAGCGGACATCAAACTTATTGCTATGCTTGAAGCAATGCATCGTGACGCTATAACGGCTAAAATATGTTATATGGCATAGGCAAATACGACGTCCTACCAAAAAGTCATAAACTGAATTTTATATAAATTTTATATAAATATAGAGAAAGAAAAAGCAGGCAGTAAAGTGGCTGCTAATCAACAAGTACACACAAACCTTTTTGCCATAGTATATATTCTACATGCCTATAAAATTAGATTTACAGTTCCATAAAAAAGGTTCAACAAATATGCATCAATGGCCACATTTGCTTTATATTGTTCGTTTAACAATGTTATTAATAAAATGCAAAAATTACTTACTTAATTTCAATTCTTAAAAGGAGTAACAGATGGTTCTCGAGCACTTCTGCAATATTTGCGAGAGCGGGTTTGCATTCTTGACACAATTGAGACAACACGTCAGGAGACGTATAGACGGAACCTAGTCGGGATGGCGAACAGATGCCATCTCTGTGACCGTACGCAGGCCTTAGACAGCACAGGAGGCCCGTCCAATATAATCAACGTATATTTTCGAAGAGAATATTAAAAGTTTGCAATAATTAAACACATACAAAACTGGAACCTCCACTTTTCTGACGCATTATATTCAAAAAGTATGATAACATATTTTTGTCTAGGAAAAAGCTGGAAAAAGGAAAATAATTAATACATAATTATAAATAGCGAAGTTATTAAGCGCTGCTTACTCGAAAACCGAACTGTCATGTTGATCACCCCATATTAAAATTTCCGATATACTTCTTCTTAACGATTATACCAGCAAACCCCAATTACTCTCGGATACCGTTGTATTTTTTCTAAAATACTATATAAATATTATATAAATACGTTCCAACGACAAACGGTTTTTTGGTTTATTCCAAGCGCCACCGAACCAACTCCGACTACGAGACATTTTTTTCTCAAGTTTTTGAGCAATTTTCACTATTTTTTTTTTTTTTTTGTATTAATATCGTTTCAATTTTTCCGCCTTTCAACCACAAATGCAATTTTATAATTTTAATCCGAAAACGTTCTTCAAATTACAGCTTTTTTACTTGATTTTAATAATTGCGCTTATTCAAAAAAAAAAAATTTTTACATCTTTTCCTAAATAATTTAATATTTTTTCTTGAGAAAACAGCTGATTATGGTATTGCGCAACCAAATGGTTGTTTATAAATTAAGCGTGAAATGGAACGCAACCAAATGTTTTATAAATTAGGCGTGAAACGAGTCGTAACCAAATGGTTGTTTGTAAATTAAGCGTGAAACGGGACGCAACCAAATGGTTGTTTAGATAGACATCATAAGTTATTTATATAAATGCATACGAAAGTATCTATGCCATCTTTATCGATGGTTCCTTGTATCCGTTATTTTTCAATTTCAAACTTTATAAACTCATCACACAAATGTTTCACAGTTCCCGTTTTATTGTTAGAGCAGTATTATCAAATGTGTCATTTTCTACATATCAGGCTCGCTTTCATTAATGTGCGGCTTTTTGTTTTGTTTTTTTTCTCATTTTATTATCATTCATAACAGACGCATGCAAATTACATATATCGTTTACAGTTTTTCATATGTTTTACTTTATGTGGAATTGTTATTTCTTTTATTTTACTCGTGTATATTATGCACACATCCACGTGTATCTATTTTGCATATAAATGCAGCGGAATGTCTTCACTTTTATAGATTATCTTTAGTTATAAAAAAAACAAAAAAAAACATAAGCCCAATAAAAGAGAATTCCTTAAGCCTTTAAGGACTGACTTTAGTTTAGTAGAGTTTTATAAGACTTATAAAGGTTTTATAAAATAAAGAGAATTCTTACATTAAAATGAAAAAAAGTCATGTATTTTCCAACCGATGGTTAAGACGGTAATGAAATGGAAAACATCGTTAAGGAAACTGGATCAACAAATCATTTGAAGGATTGGACAGGAGATAGGAGGGTAAACGCAAAAGATATACTAGTAAGGCAGAAAGAAGGCTAAAAAGAATGCCAAATACAGGTGAAAACATACCATGGAGGGGATGAAGGGAGACAGATGGAAAAGGGAGAAAGAGAAAAGGAACCTTTCTTCCTTTTTACACGATTTTTTTTTTTTTTCAAGAACGGCAACTCCGTTCAAGCGCTGTGGTCATATTTTTCTCTTTGTGAAAAAATTTTTGCAATTTATTCTTCTATTTAATTTCTTTATTGCGTTATACGTTTTTAAAAGTTTTCAAACTTATTCAAATTTATTGAACTTTTTGTGTGTTTATTGCGAAAAGTGTTCATCGCGGATACCGTACGTGTTTTCCTTTAAATACATTAAAAAAAAAAAAAAAATTAAAAACATTGACATTTTATTCAGTAGTTTCCCAAACTTTTCAAATGAGTGGTTATTTCACAAATAATAAACAATAGACAACAATAAGGCATAATAGCCCCGGGGCCGCCAGATAAAAACTCGAATAGATTTCATCTATTAGGTGACACATCCCCCCAAAGAAAAAAAAGTAAAAATTCCGATTTTCCGGTGTTGCCAATCAGTGATATAACTCCTATTGATAAAAAATATATTGTTATTTCTTCAACCGATGCTAGAATAACAATTCCCCAAATTAGCCCTTTTGCTATAAAAAAAGCTCTAGATAGCACTACAACATACATCGACTCCATCTCGATTCTACGCGATGGGAATTTACTGGTCCTCGCTGGGAACCCGCGCGCAACCGAAAAACTCATAAAGACCAAATCTTTAGCTAACCTATGTGCTATTTCAGCTAAACTACATGAGAAACTTAACTCGGTTCGAGGCGTAATTTATGCCCCTTGCTTAAAGCATGTGCCGGAAGATGAAATTGTTCGCGAAATGGGCATTCAAGGAGTGACTGAAG
>NW_023998485.1:1423430-1424343 GCF_014805625.2 Glossina fuscipes
TGGTCATCTTTCTATTCCTCAATCCAACAGCTCTTTTAAACGAGCTATGGTTCCTTGGTGGAACAACACGTTTTCGTCTTTGAGGAAAAATAAAATGGATCTATGGCACCGCTTTAAGAGATGTCCTGATCATGATCACTTGTTATTATACAAAAAGGCCAATGCTCTATTCAAGAAGGAATTACGAAAATCAAATGCACTTAGTTTCGAACTTTTTTCGAGAGGAATTCACAGAAATACATCAATGAAAGTTTTTTGGAACCAAATCAACAGACTCAATGGGACTTCAAACCTTAACGAAATTTCTGCCATCTGCACTCCCAATGGAACTTTAACTGACGAACATGATATTTCTAATTACTTTGGACAAATGTGGTGCGAATAGTCCTCTGACAGCAACTTTTCCAGTGCTGTCATGGAAAATAAAAGGACTCCAATTACTCTTTCAAATTGTATTGACAGAAGTGCCACCTTCCTGGAAAATTACATATATACCTTAGAACTTGAAAGTTGTCCGTCCAAATCGAAGGGGAAGACACCTGGTCTAGACCGCGTCTCTTACCAAATGATCAGTGCGCTGTCTAATTCAAGTAAAAAGAAATTGCTGGACCTATATAATACGATATTTTTGACTGGCTATATAGCCTACATGTGGAAACTGGCAGCAGCTGTTCCAATTCCAAAGTCTAAAAATGTCTCCATCGCATCGGATTATCGCGCTATCTCTCTTTTATCTTGCCTCTCAAAGGTATTGGAAAAGATTATGGCATCTAGATTGTCTTGGTTTCTTGAGTCCAAGAACCTGATAACAAAGCAACAAGTTGGTTTCAAGCGGGGTAGAGGGTGCATCGACGCTCTGTTACATATTGATTATTTCACAAGCAAAGCAATTTCCGAACGAAATCACGTAACA
>NW_023998485.1:1429343-1440437 GCF_014805625.2 Glossina fuscipes
TCGAGAATTCGCCTTGGTCATACAATTGCAACTCACCAATGGATCCTTTAATTTGCCAGAATTCAAAGTTCGATAGTCATCCGCGGGCAAATCAGCCAACGGCCCTAAAACTTTAATATTTTTTATATCTAATATTATACCGTCCAAACCAATTTTTGTGCGTACTATTTGGGCTTTTAATTTAGTCTTAAAATCGGCCAAAAATAGCGAATTGAAAACGAAACAAATGAAATTGTTTATAAATCAAAGGTAGACACAAAGTAGACACAAAATAGCGAATTCAAAAGAAAACACATGAAATTGTTTATAAATCAAAGGTAGACATAAAGGTAGACACAAAATAGCGAATTGAAAAGCAAACATATGAAATTGTTTAAAAATCAAAGATAGACACAAAGGTAGACACAAAATAGCCAATTGAAATGAAAACTTATGAAATTGAATTGAATTCACGACAAGTGTGAAAAGCAAATCGAGTGTGCTGAAATACTACATGAAACCAGAGAGCGTAACATTAAATTGACCACTGAAGTGGATCTTTAAAGCAAAAACATTTTAACAAGTGGATTTCAGACTCGCTGATTTAATTACTCTCAGATGCTTATGAATTGAGGTGGATTTCAGGCCCGTTCATTTAATTACTCTCAGATGCTTGTGAATTGAGATGGATTTCAGGCCCGCTCATTTAAATTACTCTCATATGACTGCGAATGTTTTCAGGCCCGCTCATTTAATTACTTACATCAGTGTAAAATAAAAACTAAAGTAAACAAAGGCTAGTGGCTATATTTCTATAATTTATAGTGACGATGGATATATGGATATATGTTAACTCGCGGATCTGATGGAGACATACGAAAATGGCAAGTTATTGATTGAGTTTTGTCATGCAAGTAAAATAACTAAAGAAAAAGAAAAGTATTCTCTGAAATCATATGTTGATTGGCCATTTTCTGTTAAGACGACCGATGTGTTAAAAAAACCTCCAAAACTGTCAAAGTAAAGAAATAAATAAAAACAAAACAGAAGAACGAAAAAGTAATGAAGTAAAGAAAGCACAGTGTAAATCAAATTCTGTTTATATTATTTACACAAACTTAAAGGGTTTTTTTTTTAAGGAATCATTCCAATAATCGGTTTGAACAAATTCCTAATAAGATATCAACGATAAATTCTTCTTACATACAATAACCCAAACTTTAATAAAGCATTGACAAGACAAACTGTCTGTTGATACAAATGAAGTTTGTAAAATTGAACAAGTTAAGAAATTTAATATGAAAGCATACATTTATTAATAAAAAATAAATAAACATTAGTTGCTAAATATCCCAAAGTTTTCCTTTGTTTTGTCGACGGCTTTGCATTTTAACAGAATTGAATCCCTTTTGTTGGTTAAGTTGGGTATTTGGTCTGTTATTTAACAGAATTGAATCCCTTTTGTCGATGAAGTTGGGCATTAGGTCTGTTATTTAACAGAATTGAATCCCTTTTGTCGGTTAAGTTGGGCATTTGGTCTGTTATTTAACACAATTGAATCTCTTTTGTCGATTAAGTTGGGCATTTGGTCTGTTGTTTAACAGTTAAGTTTGGCTGATTGGCGTTAACATTTAAGTTGTTAAGTTGGGCATTTATTTTTTAAAAGCGACTCTGTGTTTTGCCTTTCAACAGGGAATTTAACGAGGACTTTGTTTAAAAATTATCACGGTTTAATTCTAAGCTAACTTGTAAAATAAAAGAAATTAAGAAATTTTATATGAAAACACACATTTATTAATAAATAATATTCTAAAATGAAAGAAATTAAGAAATTTCATATGAAAACATACATATATATAAAAAGAATAAAGAAACATTAGATACTAAATAAATTGTAGAATTTAATGAATCGAACACGCTTCAATAATTTACGAACTATTTAGATGTTTCATTAAAATTCACGCTCGCGATAATCGTTAGCATCCGTTTCATTACTACCGACTTTAATGTTTTATGTATTTATAATTACCTGTAGGTTTCTGTTTTCATATAGCGCATATAAATATTTTATCACATTATATCGTAGCTGCACAAATAGTCGAACTTTAAACAAAACAAAAATTTCCATCGACTTCCAGTTTCGTTTAAAGTTATTACTACAATCAAAAGCTTTAGTGTATACGTAAAGCTAAGTTATTTTCTAAGTTATAATAGACATAAACCGTTAAAAATTACAAAACTTAGCATATAGCTATGCTATTTCTTAAACTGTACTCAAAGCATCTAAAGTTTTAGTGTTTACCATATTGCAAAGTTGTTCTCCGAGTTAATATCAAGTGGTGAGACATACGATAAAAAAACAATAAACCAGCATTTCGTTTTTAGTTGTTCAGCAGCAGACAAAACCAGCACTTAAATACAAACTATCAATGAAATCATCTTCTGAACGGACTTCCTAAACTAGTAGTGTCCATCGAGGAATCTTTACCGAGTCCGGGCGTGCAGGAGGCCCTAGACACAAAGAGGTATAGCTTGATAGAAGTGCTTGTGATATCTTGTCCGCGAAATTGTCTCTAAGATGATAGCGTGCACCGGCATACTTACTTACGTTATGGAAATCCAGTCGAATATCACGACTTAGGTAAACAATAGAAAACGTGCTTGGCTGCTGAGTCCGTTAAAAGTACTATTGTAGATTGAAGGCGATAATCACGAATCGAAAAACACAAAGTATTCAAATCCCACCATCGACCAATCACGGAAATACTTGCCCGCTGCAAGCACACAATAATAATTACACATAACGGTCAAAAATGCGAAGCCTCTTTTAATTTTAAAACAAATTTTTTAGAATGGACCACTGTTACAGATAAAGTTAGATATAGATATGTATATATAGGTAATGCCGATGACCGTGTCCTTAATTTATTGTTTAAAAGTAATTTTAATATTTCAACATCGCTCTCTCTTCTTCCCCCGTTTCACGCTTAATTTATAAACATATAATTGGTTGCGACTCGTTTCACGCTTAATTTATAAACAACCATTTGGTTGCGTCCCGTTTCACGCTTAATTTATAAACAACCATTTGGTTGCGCAATACCATAATCAGCTGCTTTCTCAAGAAAAAACATTAAATTATTTAGGAAAAGATGTAAAAATTTTTTTTTTTGAATAAACGCAATTATTAAAATCAAGTAAAAAAGCCGTAATTTGAAGAACGTTTTCGGATTAAAATTATAAAATTGCATTTGTGGTTGAAAGGCGGAAAAATTGAAACGATGTTAATACAAAAAAAAAGTAGTGAAATTTGCTCAAAAACTTGAGAAAAAAATGTCCCGTAGTCGGAGTTGGTTCGGTGGCGCTTGGAATAAACCAAAAAACCGTTTATCGTTGGAACGTATTTATATAATATTTATATAGTATTTTAGAAAAAATACAACGGTATCCGAGAGTAATTGGGGTTTGCTGGTAGAATCGTTAAGGAGAAGAGGTATATCGGAAATATTAATATGGGATGATCAACATGACAGTTCGGTTTTCGAGTAAACAGTGCTTAATAACTCACTCTTTATAATTATGTATTAATTATTTTCCTTTTTCCAACTTTTTCCTACAGATTTAAAACTTGTTAAATAATGGAGGATGACTTCTTTAACGTACTCGACGCAAAAAGAGAGTTAAGACAGGGTATAGTGGAATGTCAGAAACGTGGTTTAGTGTACAGCGTCAAATGGTTAGCTGAAATGTGCCACGGCCTTGCGGACGTGGATATTGACGGCGAGGATGAAAAAGATAATTTCGGTATTAAAATGTTGGAAGGCATAGTACCGAAAGAATATGATAATTATTCTCTGGCTAAAAGTTACTTTGATGTACGTGAATATGATAGAGCTGCTCATTTAGTGCGTAATGCTAGTTCTCCAGTTCCCAGATTCCTTCATCTTTATGCCATTTATATGGCAGTGGAGAAACGACGGTTGGATTCGTCCACGGATCAATCGAATATAAATGACTCAGTTCACTTTAAAGACCTGGGTGAGATTTTGGTTACTTTGCGGACAGAGCATTCGCGAAATAAATTAGACGGTTAAGGCATGTATTTTGTTTTTGTTTATTTATTTTATTCCACTTATACTAGAAACTCAACTAAACAAATAACAGTCGAGTTCAATAGGCTCTTAATGCAAAACTAATATTAATTAACAATAAAATTGAGTATGAGCATAATAAAACAAATAAGAAGAAAAAAAAAAGAAAAAGAAAAAAAAGCATGTACACTATCAGCATAGGAGCACACTTACAACCGGTACAGGACCAAATTGCAAATGAACCCCTAAGCCATCGCAAACATGCATAAGCCTGGCAACCGATAATAAATTGACAATAATTCACTTTCGAAACGTAACGACTTTTTAAGGATAAAAGCTAGTTTAAGTACGACATAGGTAAATCGCGCGTATTAAACAATGTTGCTTTAATGGACTTTAAAGAGTCCGATAACGAGAATAAGTGGTTTATACGGTGTTGCGATAGAAGAGCAAAAGCGACCAAGGAAAAAGAATCGCAAACAATCAGGAAAACATTAAAAAGAATAATAATTTCTTTTACATATATTTTTATATATATTAATAAAGCTATTTCACATATATAATAAAGCTATTATATAAATAAAGCTATTTGTATTTAAATATAAATTATATAAATTAATACACAGCAATAGGAAAGGCCGAATGCTTTTGGTTTTATGGTGTACTCGTTGTTTTGTTGTTGTTTTTTTTGCATTGATTTGTCATGTTAACAGAGCTTTTTATTTATTTTTTTTGTCTTTTTACATTGTTTTAATTTAACAGATATAAATGCCGGCGGCTTTGCAATTTAACAGTTTATTTCTACTTTGCCTTTTTAACAGATTATTCCGCTACTGCTTTGACTTTTAACAGTTTTTTCCGCTACTGCTTTGCCTTTTTGACAGAGCTCTTGACCAAGCATGGCCATTTATTGTTAATTTTTCTTATTTATTACAAGCAAGTCTACGCTCTCTTTATTCCTAAAAAGCCAATTAATGGTTTTTAGCCAGAAAACATTGAACATTGAAAATTTTAATTATAATTTTTATGCGTAAAAAGATTCTTTAACGTACATATCCATTCATTACCAACTTACAGCTGAGAGTGCGGTCTAACCAATTAATAATTTCAACCCAATAAATTATTTATTATTAAATTATTTACAATTCAAGTGCTTGATATAATCATCAGCATAATCATAGCCAACGCAACTTTGCTCATTCAGCTTGGTTTAAATAGTAATTCGCCTTTGGACATAAGAAACGACCGTAAGTGGGTCATTTTGGACGATATCGGCAACGTTGATAATCCATGTTTAGCAAATTTTTACTTCAGAAATGTAATCGCCAAAGAAAAATATATGCACGTATGGTAGTCTAAAATAAAGTTTATTTATTAATAATATAATTTATTAAAAAGAATAATTATATGAATATTTTAAGTATAGTTTATAAAAATAATAAATTTTGTTATTTTTTTATTTATATATATATATATATATATATATAATTGCGTGTTTTATCAATTCTCTTATTTTCATCGTTATTTCTTTGAACTAGTACGAGCACGTCTTAAGCCCGATAGCCGCCACTTCTTTACCATTAATACTGTATTGGGATCTTTTTCCATTTCCTGAAGGGGTAATTTCCTATTTGAGCATGGTGCACTTGTTTCAACAGCATTTTTAAGAAACTCGCTCAATTTGGGTATTGTAGTCTCGGTTTGTAGTAAATTTCTATTGGGTGTCTCACAGAGTTCATTGGGTGACCTAAAATTTTTTTTTGGGTTTAATGAGAACAAGAGCTTCTGAAGAAACATCATTGGAACATTTAAAGTCGAAAGCCCTGTGTTTAAATGTTGCCAAGTATTTTGAGATTTTAAAACGGTTTGTTTGGATTCATTATTAAGAGCCAACAATGTATCATCGGTCTGTTGACATAAAAATTGCTTTGAATCATTTTGAGGAAGAACGCACTGACTTAATACAATATTAGCATAATCTTCCCATCACTCCACTCCCTTCATCGTCTTCAACTTTTATATTCGCCTTTTTCTTAGCTGCTGACAATTTGCCGCTCCATCTGGGGTAATCTCCTTCTGAAAATGATTCTCAATAATTCCAAACATCTGAGAATAAGCGTCCACATTTGTTTACAATTTTTAATAATTGTTCAAGTATTTGTATAAAAATTGCCTACATCTGAGAATAAGCGTATAAAAATTTGCCGCCAACTGAAAATGATTCTCAATAATTCCAAACATCGGAATCAGCAGTTGAAATATTTTGTGGGAAATATTCAGCAAAGAGATTTTTGGTTTCAATATCATCAGAGTCCTCTGAACCATTGAAAGAAACATGCGAGGGATGTAAAACAGTTGAGTTAAATTGACAAACTTAAAAAAATATTTAGGATAAACAGTAGAAATTGCTAATTTTAATACATTATAGAACGATGATAGTATAAGAAGCATAAAGTGTGAACGATGAGATTTAAACAGTAAGATATCGATTTAATGAAAATCGTAATGTATAATTGAGAAAGTTGGATTTGATACATTAGAATGGTTCAACGGACCACTATGTTTGTAATGAAAGAAAATGCAAATTACTGGACGATACGAAGTCTCAATTGCCAAAGCAAAGATCTAGTATAGAAGTAGATTACGATCAAATAATTCATTGAAAAACACAATAGCTCTATCAGATGCTAAAGGGTGGACCTTGAAGCAGAATTATCACTACAACATCAAGTTTAGACATTTCGGCTACGTCACAAATGAGGGCAGCATGTTTCTTATAAATGGAGATGTCCACATTTGGGGAGTAGAGGATAAAGTTACACATAATTGTTTACTGGCAATTTTCGCCCGAATGACAATAGATTCAACGTCAGGAAGAGTGGGAAATTCAATTGAATAGGACGAAAGTGCAGCAGATATGGCAATTAACAGTCACGCCAGTGCGATCCAATCGATCCTTTCTGAATATCTGGAGTGAACTGTGAAAAAGTTCCGACGAATGTAAATCAGGCTTTAGCCAGATTACAGTTAAAGCCAAATAGGAAAACTCCGTACACGTTCAATTTAGGGAAGACGAGCGAATTTTTGATTTTAGGTGAATTAAAGTGAAAAAACAATCTTCTTTCCTGCTTGTTAAAAATGTCTTAAAACTTTTCTTTCAAACAGCATGCTTTGCTTTTTAGAAATAACTTTATTTTTTATACAAAGCAAATTATCCTCAATATCACCATCACTTTCACTTTGATGAACTTCATTTAGCAATGCTTCCATACGTTTTTTCCCTTTTTCAGATATGAGCACATTCTTCTCATTATCCGTTTGAAAACCCTTGGTTTAGTTTTCTTTTCCTACTTGTGCACTCGATTCCATCCGATCTTTTATATCTTTCATTCCAGTTTCATAGTGTTTTTCTTGGAAACGGCCTTGACTTTCTCTCACAAAATTTTGTGCGGATTTCTGCGATTCCTCCAATGTGGTTTCCTTTTTACCGTTCGCTGTTTGAAAACCTGCAGAAACAAGCGAACTTGCCCGATTATTGGACTTGCCCACCTCATCTTGATACATTTTATTTTTCACTTTTTTCAAGATTTCTTGAGTGCTTATGGAAGCACAAATGTCGTTGTCATCTTCATCCCAATGATAATTCTTACTTATCCCAGTTTTACACTGGTTAGATGACATTAAAGCTAAAAAATTTTGGACTAATTTAAATATCGTCTCATCACAGATTTTAAAAACAACTTACTTTCATTTACGTTGTACGTGTCCTCTTTCTCTATATCGTCGTAATCAAGATCTCAAACTTTTCCAAAGAAGAATGTACAAAGTCAGAATTGTTAAAAAAACCGATACAGGCCAATTTACTTTCTGAGATGGGATCATATGACTTTTTGGAATTCAAATTTACGATATGTTTATCAATTAAAGTGCCATCGAACTGATTACAAACATTGAGAAGATGCTTATCGTTTTTGCATTGCAACAATGAAGATAAGCATGTACTCATATTGTCCTCAATAGCGGCCTTGAATTTTCCCTCCAAATTTCATTTCGCCTTTTCTTTAAATTTACAGCTATAGTAACGTTTCGGTTTCTCCAGTAATCTAAATAAAAGGCTCCGTTCCAAATCTCTTAATTTACTCTCAGGCGATGTTATAGGACTGTTAAAAGGCGTTGTAGGAAAGTCCTCAAATATTATATCTACTATTGTTTTATTGTTATAGTCACCAGGAGCTCTTTCTGGTGCGTCTACATTGTTTACTTCCTTCATCATAACTTCCGCTATATTGCAACATTCGATTAACTGTGTATCAGTGATATGAAATTCACTTCCATTTGTGGATAACTTAGCAGACTGTGATAATAATTCATGACATTTTTGCGAGGCTGTCAAATTGTCAAAATTGGCTATTGACGTTTGCGCATAAGACCGGGAATTCGCTAAGGACATTATTTCATCTTCGTATCGACTCAATTTACGTTTCCTTTGCATTCGCTTTTGATGGACAGATTTGTAGGAACTTTGGGGATTTGATTCTATGCTTTCATCCATTTTCAAAATTTAATAAATTGTAATTGTAAAAAAAAGGAAACTTAACAATAAGTGAGCTTCTCTAGGCATTTTATCTTGATTAAGCTTAGTCATTGTAAATATAATTATGAGTTGTTTAATCTGCTCCGTGTCGTTTGCAAGAACTTCAATGACGTCTATCACTTATTCTCGTTATCGGACTCTTTAAAGTCCATTAAAGCACCATTTCTTAATACGCGTGATTTACCTATGTCGTACTTAAACTAGCTTTTATCCTTAAAAATTCGTTACGATTCGAAAATGAATTATTATAAATTATTATCGGTTGCCAGACTTGTGCATGTTTGCGATGGCTTAGGGTTTCATTTGCAATTTGGTCCTGCACCGGTTGTAAGTGTGGCTCTTTGCTGATTGTGTACATGCTTTTTTTCTTTTTTCCTTTTCCTTCTTATTTGTTTTATTGTACTTATACTAAGTTTTATTATTAATTAATATAAGTTTGGATTAAGAGCCAATTGAACTCGACTGTTATTTGTTTAGTTGAGTTTCATGTATAAGTAGAATTAAAATAAATACATAAATAAATAAATACATATGTTGGTTAAATTCGAAAACACAACGCTAAAGGAAATAGGAGATTAAAAAAAAAATCTCGAATTAAAGAAAACAATAGTGTAAATGTAAATAACTGACACGTATCTTTTGAAAAATTAAGAAATCATTTATCTTCAAATTCCAGTTATTCAACTCCTAGAACTATTCCCTAAAACTTCATGAAAAAAAAGCTTGGAATGACTTTATCGCAGTTAAGAACTTGAATTTTATTAAGAATAATAAAATTTATTGATTATGATTTGTCTATGGACTTCATGCCGTCTACCTCTTCGTTCCTGAGGGGCTTCGGGCCTGTCTACCTCTTCGCCCTCCGCGTGGCTCGTCGATGGAGTCCGCGCCTACCAGAATTATTGCTACTAGAGGCGTGTTCTTCAATTCCACGCCGTCGGTCTCTGCATCTTGAATGATTTCTTTGATTATTTCTCTTTTCTCTTTCTTTTTCTGAAAATATATAAAGTTAATAATCCGACAAAATAAAAAAATTAAAAAATTTTACCTGTCCAGAGAATTATTTCCTTCTTCTTTCTTTTGTTGTCTTCTAAAAATATATATAAAATAGTATTGATAAATTTATATTGAAACTATATTGGAAAAAAAATTAAATCTTACCTGACATGTTAACTTTTCTTCTCTTATTGTCTCGTTTAAAAATGAATTCTTGCAATATTTTAGCGCTGTTTCCAGCACTGTATAAAAAGGAGCCATTACTCTTTTGTACTAAAAAAACAATTTTTAACAATGTATTGTATGAATTGCTTTATTCCATTTTTTACATGCATTTCGGTTATATTTCAAATTATTATTCGTTTATAAAAGAATGACCGTATGCATGCGAAAAATTATCCTTATAAAAATTATATAATTTAAACACCTTAAACACAACTCTGTGCTGAACGTATGCCTGCGAAGAATTAGATAATTCAAATCATTTTTTGAGCTTAGATAGAGACCTAAACTCTTTTTGTCTGTGTGCAAAATAAAAATATCCAATTAGGAAAAAAAAATGTCCAAAAAGAATTAAAAAAAAAAAGCAATTAAATTCCGTTTGCCTTTTTTTTCGTTTTTCTTGCCCAGAGATAACTTTAGGGAGCCATTAAGTCGATTCAGTGCACTACCAAGGAGAGAAAAATATTGAAAAGGCTTCAACTGTTCATTGCGGTAAGTGCATTTTTTTTATAATAATAAAATAATAAAATTATCAATAAAATATTTACAGGCATAAAGTCTATTAATCCAAATAAACCTGCAACTAGTCAAAATCTATCACTTACCAGAACCTCTATACGTACCCTAAGTAAACCACTCATACAACTACAATAGTTTTAACAGAACTCACCTTTCATTGCGGTAAGTGCATTTATTATAATTAAATTGGAGACTTCTATGGCGTCAGTTGAACTTTCCCGTTATACTTGTGCTAAACATACGTACTTCCTGATTAATAAAAGATGTTATAGCGATTCTCCAAAAACATAGCATATATCCAATAAAATTTTCAAATGTATTTGTCTTATATGATAATAAGACTTAATTTTAAACATTTTATGGCGAATTTTACTCACGATTTCAGACTTGACATATAATTTTAATATATTTTTGGATACTTTCTCATATGCAAATTCGTATAAAAACGAAGCCATTTTATGAAAATAAATAATAACTATTAGTATTTCATAATGAGGACGGGGAATATTTAGACAAAAAAAGGTTGTAACGGCCGCGAACAAACCTTGGGTAGGGTGTCTGTCGGTCTGTATCAACCGCAAGTATCGGAATAACGGCATGCCGTTAGACAAAATCATGCGATTTTGTAGTACTGTTTATAAATCACATGATCTTGCGGGATATGTTTATTTTACTCTTCTTTGATTTCCTTGT
>NW_023998485.1:1440447-1592675 GCF_014805625.2 Glossina fuscipes
TCCAGACGACGACCGACTGACTTACAGTGGACAGACAGACGGCAGACGGCAGGGACTTTTCTTTTTATTTTATTTTTATTTCTTTGTCAGAAAAAGACAAATACTCAGCCGGCAATGAAAGTAAAGAGTCCCATGACAAGGTTTAACTCTACTAAATTTGGATCATTCCAGTATAATGCGTTTTCCTAAACTGATTCATGGAAGAAAAAAATTCCTAGTTTTCTTAAGTCTTAACTGTGTGTAACTAACTAGTAGTCTATACAATGACTGGCCGTATCTGGCGATAAAGTTTAAATATGTTTTCTTTGGTTTAGGCCACGCAACTTGTTCTTAAATTTCTGTTGCTTCAAATAAAAGTTTGTCCTACCAGCCTGGGTTATTGCATTTCGACCATTTCTTACTTATTTATTTATATTTCTTTCCTAGTTATCAAGGACTTATTGTTGAATCCCTTTTAACTGTTGGCAATGAAATTTTATAGAAAATTAAATCTAAAATCACTTCAATTGCATCGTTCTTTGAACGTACCTTTACGCTTTTATAGCGTTTATTTAGCCATGTTTTCAGCTAAGTTTCAACAAATGCGTTCGAAGCCACTATTACAAAACTTTCTTATTTACTGCGTACTTTAAATAATTAAAACCATTTCTAATGTTTTTTATTATTTTTATATTTTGTTTACATGGAAAAATTATCTAAGTACTGAAACAATATTTTAAAAAACATTATTGAAAATTAAATCAATACGGATACAACATTTATAGATTTATTATGCATCATATAACATTATGGCAAAATTTGCCCACATTGCTTAAGTAGCTCTTTATGCCATCACTTCATAAGATAATACTGGTAATATAGAGTAATTAATAATTTAAGGTAATTAAGATATTAAATGGTGAATTTTCTTTAAAATAATTTAAAATGTTCCTTTTATCTATTTGTGTCATCTACTTCGAAAAATAATAAGGGATTGTTTATTACAAAGACCTCATTATTGAAAGATAGTTTAAGAAGACATTTTTGAACTCCACCTCATACGCATTTTAAGTTTGTGCTTAAGTTATTACCATAAAATCCAAATATATTTTGATGGCTGGAAGTATTAACAAAATCGGCGAGAATCGAATCTGTCGTACTGATCACGATGTTTTTCTCATTCTACTACAAGTTCTTTGATTTGATATTATTAAGAAAAAAGTAATCGCGGTGCCTAACGTTTTAATTTTAGAATTGACTTGACTTTTCTAAATTAGCTTATTTTGCTATTCGAAAAATTATCATAATAATTAGATTATGAAATAAATTTTTCGATTGGTTGGTAAATAATCCATTCCCTCGCTAATTTGTAGCTAAGAGAGCGGATGTTTAAAGTTCGAATCATTTAACTCATTGTTATTTTAAGCAGAACGGGGATTCTGTTGCGCAGATCCTTATATTCCTGAATAAGTGTAAAAATACATTTGAATTTTTACTGCGCTATTTATCAAAAGACCGTAGAGCAAATTGAACTAGATTTTGAAATTGCCTTCATTTTATTCATTTGAATAACGTATAATTTGTATAGGAATTGATTACATGTAATGAAAGAATGTTCATACTTATTGCTTTTATTACGATTATTTGATGTAACTCTCGCTCGGTAGCGGGACTGTAGATTCATGTACTGTTGCTGTTGAGAATCAGAATTAGGAGCAAGCCTAATGAGATTACCAATAGAAGCTGTGTTAGGCCCAGGGAAGCGTCTGCGCTGAAATTTCCAACTATTGGTAGGAATCCTGCGTAAATTCACAAAACTTCTTCCTGCACTAGCACGTTTTTGTTGGTATTGCTAGTGGGGATTATTTACTAAACCATTAGAATCATAGAAAATATTTTCCAAAGCTTCTATGCGATGACCGCCCATTAAATTATAAGATGTACCTTGACTATTTACTTGACGTAGCGCACCAACATTTCCTATATCAGCATAGTTTGCTAAATATGCTGCTGTTGCTGTCGACCGATTGTATACGTAAGTACCCCATAATGGCTTCACAATCGCGATGGCTCAGACGGGGATTGGCTAGATGTACTATTAAGTCATATTTAGAAATTTCACCTAAATTAAAAACATTTATTTGGTTATTCAAGTTTGAATGTACGGATGTAATTTTATAATGTAGGAAAATATAAGAAATTGTTTACGGAATTAGCTTTTTGAATTCGATTTTCTTTAAACTCGTCGTTATTGATATCATCACCTTCACCAGAATTTTCTTGTTTACCACTATTCTTTTCCGACAATAAACTTTCTCGATCGTGGCCATCACCCGAAACCGCACAGTCAAATTGTATCGGGTTCAACTTAATCCACATAAGTTATCCGCGGCATTTTCATATGCCCTGCCACCTGGCAAATGGTTTTGTACAAACGCCTCATAAAGCCTTTATCGGGCAATAAATTTTTATCGACACGGTAGAAGAAAAAATGTAAACTATCTTTAATGCACCACTTGCGGTGTGCACGTATTTAACATCCAGTAGGCCCTAAAATAGACCCACCTTTCATTATACCGAACAATCCAGAATCGTTTTTTCAATCGATCTAAGCTTCTCTGTCCATTTCTCTGCCTGTCGGTATAGATTGCAATTTTTGAGATATTTTGATGAAGTTTGATAGACTGACACACAGGAAGAACGCTGTTGAAAATGGTTTGGATCGGTCCACTTTTTCGATCGCTCCCCATAATTTGGAGAAATAATTTATTATACATATGTCAATAACTATTATTATTTTATCAATGTCAAAATTTATCGACAAAACTCGCTTTCTGATAGCATTTGTACATTCTAAATTGGTATGAAAAATTTGATTCAGCTGGGTCAATTTTCATGTTCATACGAAAACTGGGTCTTTATATGGTGAAAAGATATAATTTTCAATATTTCATGGTGAAAAATGGTTCATAAAAGTGAATTGACATAGAAATCAACTTTGCCAAATTCTAACCATGTAGGTCCACTTTTTGCATATCACCGCATATAAAGATTCTCAAGAAATGTAAATTCTTGGATCAAATTCCATATAAGATTTTTCATGAACAGTAACTCCTTATAAAAAAAAGAAACTACATTTTAAACTATTCTAGGTTTTGCATACTTTCGCACAAGGTTAATACATCCGTGTACTACAAGCAGTGTATGGTATAAAAATTACACCCATGCACTACAAGCAGTGCATAGTATAAAAATTGTTAAAAACTTCGAGTTACGTGAAAGTAGTAATAAAGAAATACATTGATAGGTCTTTCGTCAATAAATTTTTACAATCACCCGCTTTACTTTCAAAAGTGCCTAATCCGAAATAGTTGCCTGCCACAGTTCACATTTCTTTGCCTTAAAGTCGTTACAAACATTTTATACAGCTGTTTCTACCGGCTTAGGTTGACCAGTTGAAATTTCTGAAATACAACCCAAAGGCATTTCTGTGCACGACGTGTAACGTTTTTTGTTAAGTTGCATTTTTGACTTTTAGGCTTATATACATTAGGTGTACCGCAACATCATGATAACGATGACCAGTGTTTTGACAATTGCAGCAGACTAGTCGAAGTTCATCCAGTTTCTCAGTATACTTGTTATCATATAAGTGGATATTGTTATTATATTAAATTATATAAAAATTAAAATTTTAATTAATGATAAGTGTAACAAAGTATGTTATTAATAAAACTAATACTTTGTTATACATTACAGTTTTATCACTTTTTGGTTTGATTTAAACGTCTCTTTCCGTCTATTCATCTTTTTCCTTGTATTTAATCTGCAAGCTTCAATTTGTTAAACATTTCGATAAAATTTATATGCTGACATTTACTGGTAAATGCAATTGGTCACGAAAACAAAGTTCATAAGATAAAAGGGTATAATTCTCAATGCTTCAATTATATCATGCCAGTAATTTAACCTGAAAAATTAACTGTACTAAATTTGGACCTTTTTGGCCTATTTTTAGGATCCTATCCTAACAACGATTTTCACGAAAATTGATCCTTACTAGAGAAGTAAAGTCTATATTTTGGCGCGTTGTGATAAGAATAGACCCATAATGTTACCGTAATTTCATACAAAAATGAACTTTGAATTATATTACATGCACATGAAAAATATGCCTTTGTATAGAAACAAGATATAATTTTTGTGTTCTATAATAACAAAACAAAAATTGTCTTAGATAGTGTGGTGTACGACATTTAAAGGTCAGCTATCATCTGGATGGAGATTAATTCCACTTTGTAACGTAGTGTTAAGCAATTTTAAGAAATCACTCACGAACATGTTTCTCACAATCAAACGAAGCGCGGTCCATGAACGAGCCTCCGTCGTCATACATTTGACTAAAGCGACGGCTCTTATCGCATTTTAACCATCCGAACTATAATACTGCAATCATTTTCCAAAATATGATTAATAATACGAAGCATATCCTTCTCAACGCCCGGATCTTCGCCGAATTTTAACAATTCACATAGTCTATGATAAAAGTTTATGGTTTTAAAACATCATAAGGTAAAATCACAATCCTAATGACGTATGCATATGACATGTTCCCACTGCAATTGCATTTCTCCATAGCCCATTTTTCTGATAGCCTATGAGTTCCGCGTCAAACGAACAAATCATCGTTTGAGGCTATGCATTAAGGAATTTCTTTTTTTCGCCCAAGGAGCAAAGCAGCACACAGTTCAGTTCAATTTAGTTCAGTGTTTTTAACGTTTTTGGGATATGTGATTAAGTCTTATCGCATAGAAGAAGCAATCTATGTTATCTATTGACATTTTGTAGCGCATTCCCCTTCAATGTAAAACTGTAACGTGCTCCAGTGCTCTTTGGAAGCGTTTTTTATATCCTATACCACTTGTGGTATCAGGTATATTAAACTTAGATGTTGCTCATGTCTTTGTTCTGCTTCTCGGTATATTAAGTTAGAAACAACTAAAAATCCGAACATTACTGGTTCCACATAGTTCTTGGTGACAATACCTTATCCATCTTTAAGAGGCGATTTCTCTTCGCTCTCAGTTCTACCCGGGACTACCCGAATTTGTGGCATCCACGGGGGCCAAAATACGGCCAGTTCGAGCAACTGGCTGAAAAAGTAAGCCAGGAGATGCAGGAGCATGTGTCCGCGAAAAAAGTAAAAAGCGCTTTACAAGCAATCCGGAACCATCTGGAACGATTGAACAAAGGATTGTCCACCTCGATGAGAACTTGCGCATGCCTATGGTAAGAACTTAAATATTTGCGGGCCGTCGAGGTGTTGTGGAAGCTTATTAAGCTGGAGAAATTCTGGGGGTTAGAAAAAGAGGACACATCAATCCAGGAGGATAACGATTGGCCATCAACTTCTGTGGCCGCCGCACCTGAGCAAAGAAAACGGCGGCGCGAAGCGAGCCTTGAAGCTATGGAGAACAGCAAAACCATTAAGGAGGAGCTAAAAAAGGTCTTGGACTATTTAACGACAGAATTGTCCAAATACGCTGTGACGACTTTTATACAAATCAACGAACTGTGTGTTCGCGGGCAGAGGACCGCCTCCATGGTTACGCGTAAGTCCACGAAGATCTTGGAAAATGACGCTATGCTTGTGTTTGCGGCGAGGAGTCTTCTAACAGGATTTAACAAAGTTTTGGATTGGCACTCTCGCTGTCTCTTCTATCCATTAAACCTAGGCAAACTGCTAAAGGACACGTTTGAACTTGCCGAAGATATTGGCCTCGACGTCAGAGCTTTCGTCTGTGATCGAGGTGCGGCCAATACTGGTATGGTGAAGAAATTCCTAGACGGAATTTTTAACAGAGCGAGACGTGATGGTAGCATACGCCAGGTTCGCCTACTCTATGATTATCCGGATATTGTGAGTGTATTACGGCATAAAATCATCAAAGAATTGCCGATCTAGGGCGACATAAAGGGATTAATCGCGACAATGACGAAATCGCACAATGCCAAATCGCGATTCTGGTCCCTGAGAGCAGCCATACCAACTTGCAACTTACTCTTTGCCAAGTACTCATCTATTGAATTTTTCAGGAATACGGGGGTGTCATACATCCAAGGGGCAATAAATGCGAAGCTGCTGCCCGTTGACACTTCCCAGGCGAATAAAGCATGCGAATTTATAAGGATTGTAACGAAATTCGTAAACATGTTCCATCGGTGCCAAATAAATAAAGAGAACTGGGCGGAGGCACGATGTACGCTGAAAGAGATGGAAGAGTATTTCAAACGGTTTTTAGAGAGGGATGCGCTTGCCAACGAGCGAACTGGCTTACCCTGGCGAAACTTTAAAGCCATTCAGGGTAAATCAGGTTACATTGGAGAAGATATTCTTAAACCTGGCAGTCGGAGAGAGGAGAAGAACCAGGCCGTCAATGCAGATTGTGGAGATACTAGAAAAAATGTGAGAGTTCGTCTTGGCGGAATGGTCCCGCGGCTTAAGGTACAACAACGGCTACCTCCTCGTCAACAAGATGAAGTACGCGGCCACAGTCCGCAAAGAAGAAAAGTTCGAGCCGTACAACATCGATGGGGAGGTATACCGCGACCTAATTTTTTATCCCACAACCGACCTAGAGGAAGGCTACCTGCGGCTGTTCACAGGATACGCCATGGCGAGGTACATCGATGAGCAGCTGCAGTGTCAAGCGTGCCTCACTGACCTAAGGCGGTCAAAAGAAGATGCCTGCAAAAATGAGAACGGCCAACTAGTCACATAGCAGCGTTTGGATAATTGGATCCTCTCCTCGCAGGCCTTGAAACCGGCGTTCCCTAAAGAGGAGATCCACGAAGCGTTCTACCGGGCGTACGAAATAATTTACTCAATCATGACACATCATATGGTGTACAGCGAGATCGGCCGACGGATACAGTCAACTGTGGTTGCGCCCATTGACTTTTCCTCGCAAAGAGGATTCTATAGAAGCGGCAGTACACACCGCGGAAATTTTTTTCGTACGTGCTCTTCTTGATGCTAAAAGGAATAAATCGGAAAGAGACTGAGGACGTAAACATATCGGCGTAGTAGTTTCAGGGGGTTTAACGCAGGTGCCTGCCGGAAAGGCTCAACCCTGCGGTGCCCGCTGGCACATGGAGTGAAACGTCACTCACGTCCCACAGGGAGCAGGGAGGCTCCCTGTAGTTCCAGATCAAGGGCATGTGTATGGCATGCCCTTCCTACTGACGGAGGCGAGGCCTATCTAACACCTCAAATATTTAATGTTCCCGCGATATTGGGGGCAACCACAGCCACCACGAGACTCCCCTAGGGGCCGTCCCAGCAATTCCCCGCAGAGAGGATCCCCTGGGCAACCTGACCCCCGTGGTACCTTACTTATTTTAAAAGTCTAAGGTCAGACTTTTGGCAGCATATGGCTACATATCGGTTAGACCCATACGTCTCGGACCGGTGGCCTTGGGTCAAAATAAAAATCAAATCAAATAAAAATAGAAACAAAAATAGACATAAAGAGAATAACCATGACATAAACATGGCTTTAGGGTCAAAATAAAAATCAGTTCAAATAAAAATAGACTTAAAAAGGAATAACCATGATATAAACATGGCCTTAGGGCAAAGTATAATCAATTCAAATAAAAATAAAAATAAAAAATATACATAAAGAGTAACAAACATAAACACAAAACATAAAGGACAAACTGGTTAAAAGGCGGAGGGAACCACTCAGAGGCGCCGGCGCGTAGCAGCACGCCTCAGAGCACTGGGCAGAAACCACACCGTGACAACACCCGCCAGGGCTATCCAATGCCCTGCCCCAACCAAACAGCCGAGCCCTCCAAGTCCGCGCCAGATCTGAAACGACCGCCAACCCATAACCGCTACAATTCAAAAAGAACATCGCAAGATAAATCGCAAGATATGTTCCTTCTAAACTGCTTTTCTAAAAAAGATCAAAGGAAGAAAAACGAAGGGCAAGCAAAAACCAATGAAAACAAAGTACAATAACCGCAATGAACATGAAAACCGCGACAAAAAGAACACCATATGAAAAATGAAACTTCCTTCCCAAAAACGAACGAAGCAAGAAAGACGAGGAGCAAGCAACCCCATGGAAAACAAAGCACGACAACCACCAAAGAAACGAAAAATGCCAACAAAAGCAAAAAACCACACCTCGTGGTCAAACAAGAAGTGTGAAAAGAGAACCCAGACCCCCCGCGGTCTGGGTTAAACGGCCGAACAAAAACCCTCCAAAGTGAAACCAAAATCAACATAACCAACAATCAAGAACCAGCACGGACCCGGAGAACTCGACTGCCCAACCAAAACAAAGCATCGCGACCGCCCCAAGCGGCGCCGACACAACGCGATCCCCGCCCAAGACGTAAAGGACGAAACCTGGCTAAAAGGCGGTGGCCTTGGTTCAAAATAAAAAAATCAAATCAAATAAAAATAGAAACAAAAATAGACATAAAAAGAATAACCATGACATAAACATGGCCTTAGGGTCAAAATAAAAATCAATTCAAATAAAAATAAAAATAAAAATATACATAAGTGTAACAATAACATAAACACAAACACAAACCAAAACATAAAGGACGAACTGGTTAAAAAGGCGGAGGGAACCACTCAGAGGCGCAGGCGTGTAACAGTACGCCTCCTAAAGGCACCGGCCGCAAACCTACCCAAGCTCTGAACATAAAAGTCCTGAGAGAGAGCATCGTCAAAAACGAAGCCGCCCCCCTCCACTCTAATTCCCATCGTATCCAAATTTCGAAGATCAGAATAAAGTGGACACTCACAGAGGACATGCTTTCAATCCTCGGATGGACAACCACACGAACACGCCCCAGTAACGGACAAACCCCTAACCTGCAGAAAATGGTTAAGTGAACCATGTCCTGTAAGTAGGAAAACAAGATATAAATTAAAATCAAAACTAGGGTAGTCTCCTACAAACGAGACGTCTCTAATAAACTCATAAGTCGTTCTGCCTTTGGCACTACCATCCCAACGAGTTTGCCACAAGGCGCAGACACGATCCCTCAAAGTCCTAATCCCTTGCTTATAAGTCAAGCTCTCTCTCTCCACCCCCGAAATATAAAGTAAGTCCGTGGGGTGCAATGGCAACCCCCTCTTTAGCCTGTAGGCTGCACTTACGTACAAGGCCTCAAGATCCAGAGGAGGCGCCCCCATCAAGGTCTGCAGTGCGTCAGTAGAAACCGTATGACAGCATGGTAAGCAAGCCAATAAACATACCCGCTGGCAGCCTAGAAGCTTGCGTTGCCCCAGGCAGTCATGACTGTCCGATACCACACCGGGGCACCATACGTTGCACATGCAACAAGGAGACCCCGGTATATGACACGAACAGCACGCCTGCTTAGGCCCCAGTCAGACCTAAGAACACGACGCAGCTGACCAATAATTGTAGTCAGCTTCAGTCGAACCCTGTCAAAGTGTGGGAGAAAATTTAACCTTTCTCCCACCCTAATGCCCAGGTAGCCGACTTCCGTGACATATTTGATACTGTGGTTGCCAACTCTTACAGTTGGACGTCTACGGGATGAGAGGTTGCCTTTCAGCAACATCATCACAGTTTTCTCCACTGACAAGCTGACACCCACTTCTTCACCCCAACTAACTGCGATATTCAGCAAATCTGCTGATTGACGCTCGAGAGCAGCCCTCGTATCGGCGCCGACCAAGATGAGCAGATCGTCTGCATACGCGCAACATTCACACACCCCTTCAAGCTGCCTAAGCAAAGAGTCCATCATCATGTTCCATATAAATGGACCACAGATTGAACCCTGAGGACAACCACGGACAACATCCATCTGGACATGCCCTATCTGACTTGAAATACAAGCCTTTCTTTCGGAGAAGTAGCTAGCCCAAAGAGATAACTCCTGGCAACCCAATCCTCTTATCCTATGCAAAACACAGTCCCACTTAAGGTAGTCAGAGGCCCCTTTAAAGTCAATGAACAGGCCAAGGACATATCTGTTCCTTGACTCACTAACGTGTGTTTGAACGCGGAGCCAAGCATCGACAGTACTGCGCCCCTTGCGGAAGCCGTACTGCCTATCACATAGGCTCTCATTCAAACTGTTTTGAAGCCTCTCAATCATTATTCTCTCTAACACTTTCCCAAGTGCTGGGAGCATACTTATGCCACGATAAGAACGTGGCTCACTACGTACTTTATCGGTAGACTTCAAAAGCACTACTACTTCGGCTATTTTCCACTCGGACGGAAAACAACTCTCAGAGAGACACTTACTAAACAGGGCATAAAGGTATTCGGGAATAACCTTCCAAATGGCCTTAACCATATCACCGGTTATACCATCTATACCAGGGGATCTCTTCGATCGTATTAGAGAGATCCCATATCCAACCTCATGTATTTCCAACCTCGGAGAAACAGACACCGTATCCACTGGTAAGACCGGTCCCTCTAACCTAGGAAAGAACTCAGACATCAGCGTACTCATACAGTCAGTCCAGTTAGTTAGGACTGTGTTGCCAACACGAAGGCAGCTAATATCGGAAGGCCTTCTGCCTCTGCAAATCCGATACACTTGACCCCAAGGATCATCTCGCCTACGCTGGATAAAGGATCTCCATTCTTCTTCCTTAACTCGGACAATCAGACGCTTGTACTCAGATAACTTGTGCTGATAGGCCGCTCTATGAAGGGTCTCATTCACACTATGCAACCGCCGGGCTCTCTGGAATTTCCTTCTGAGCTTCCGAACGACCCTACGCATCTGTTTCAGACTGGAGGTCCACCATCTAACTCCTCCGCGATCAACCCTCCGGCTGCGCGCAAGGAGCAAGTCGTTGACCTCCCACAAGCATTCATTCATGCAAACAATCTGCTCATTGATCGACTTACGTCGGAAAGCTTCAAGAGATATGTTAGATATTCTCTCCCTGACAAGAATCCCGTAGGTATTCCAGTCTACTCCAGACGTACACCATCTTTTAATGTCAGACGGAAGTACACTAAATTGAACAGGGGTCACCACAATTTTAATTAATTGATGGTCACTCATGCCATACCCACTCATGATTCTCCAACTAAAGTCAAACAACCCTAAAGCTGCCTCATTGACGAGCGTCAAATCTATGTCACTCGCGCCAGCTGGACCATTATATGTGTACTCTACGCTGGGTACATTTAACACATGCACACCAGCAGAGACGCACCATTCAGCCAGCCGCTCTCCCCTCACCTGGTTCCTTTGGCCACCGTAACGAGCCATTTTACTGAACCAGAGTGACGAGCAAGCGTTGGCATCCAGGCCTAGGACAACAGGTGTGCCGCCCGCAAGCGACAGAACGTTACCCATATATCCTATATAAGGATCCAGCTCCTCGCCAAACCTACAATATAGACTTGCAAGGAAAAATTTTCCTTGCAAGCCTTCAACACATATGCACACGCCGTAGTCAGAGGCGCTGACTAGCATGCAGTGGGCACTGGCATCATTGACTACAACAGCAGAGAAGCATCTATTATCCGGAAATATTTTCATATCTCCGGGCAAGCCCACAACCTTGTTTCTGCTTTTATAGGGCTCCTGAACGAGAGCGAAACTGCTGCCATACTCCCTGATGCACTGACCCACATTGCACATGACAGCATAACTTCCATGACAGTTAAGTTGAAAGATGGAGAAGACCATCTTAGTGTCTAGCCGCCACCCTGGCGAGCATTGCACTGTAAATCGGACAGGCATGGGACATAATCAGATGCCCAGCCGGCTTCTTTCTGAATGCACAATTTCGGCACTTGGCCTCATTCGTGCACACATTACTTCTATGGCCAGTCTCACCACAGTGACGGCAAACAATCCCGTTTACCCTGCAGTCCTTGACCATATGGTCAAAACTCAGGCAGCGGAAGCAGACTGGCACCTCGTCGAAGGGACGCACCGGAAACGAGTACCACATCACATAGGCCCTTCCCGCAGTGGTGAGAATATCACTTAACCTCTGAGTGGTCTCTAGGATTACATTAACCTGCCCATCCCCGGCAGCCCATGGACGAGAAGTCAGACGGACGGACTTGTCAAAATCAACCCGGGTTATTCCCTTGTCCTCGAAGTTAAGCTTGAATAGCTCTTCCATAAATTCCTTCGGCCCAATCTGTTTGTCTACGTTGCGCACTATCAATTTAGGGCCAATCTTTTGAGGTACAGACACAGTAAGACCTGCCTCAGCGAACTTAGTGTTCGTCAGAATCTTTCCCCTTTCTTCAACTGAGGTGGTGCGAATAATCGCTCCACCACTCCGCTGGCTGGCCTTAATGTCGTGTACTCTTACACCAAGGGAGGGACCGACCTGAGCCGCCACCCTATCCGCCACCTGTTTGGGGGTGTCCACAGCGTTAACGCTTTGGGCAACCAGCGACCATGTCTCCACCGATTTAGGGGCCGGACCAGGTGCAGGCTCTCCACCGGCAGTAGGCACAACATTGCCAACTTTCACGGGCTTGTTAGTGTTATTTATAACTTTTTCTAGCTCGGCAATACGACCAGACAGGTGCGCATTTTCACGAACTAAATCCATCAGCACCTTCTCGTATTCGTTGGAAACAGACAACAGCGACCGTACCTCTGGTCCAGTGGAACCTATTTTGAAAATCTTGTCATACAAATCTTCAGTCACCGCCTTGAATTTCTCAATGAAATCAGACTTACTGGCGACTTTAACATCCCTAAACTTCTTCTTACTACGTAAAGCAGTAACAGTAGCAATAGAAGAGGTGGACGAATCCCCACGCTCATTATTGGAATCCTCAAGATTCTTCTGCTTTTTCGCTGCCTCTCTAGACTCCTCCTTATCTTTTTCCCTTTTTTTTTTTCTATCTATTTGAGACTGTAGCAATAAGCGTGCCTTTAACGCCCTATGAGGGTCCTCATCTGATACTTCCATATCAGACACCGAGTAAAAAATTTAGTAATAATAAAGCAAGAACAATAAGTTTGTGTTTGCGTTTATTTATTATATGTAAAAGTGTATAGGAGAAGCGTTTGTCTCCACTAAATAAAAAGAAAATAAAACAGTATGGTAACAATTAAAATTAAAGACAAAATTGGTTTGTGCCTTCAGTAAGTTGGAAAAAAGCACTTACCATGTGCTTTTGACACTATGAATTACAAATTTCTTCGTTTGTTTATTTTTCCTCTTTTTTTTTTTTTTAATAAATTTTTATTTTTATTTTTTTTTTCTTTTTTTTTTATTATTTCAAAGGGAAAAAGCCGCTGCGCAACAGCGCGGCGCACCACTATGGTTATGATTCACTATGATTATGATTCAATTTCTTTCTAATTCTTTTTTATATTAAGACACTTATTTATTTTATTTATTTCAATGGGAAAAAACCGCTGCGCAACAGCGCCGCGCACCACTATGATTATGATTCACTATGATTATGGATTCAATTTCTCTCTCTTTTCTTTTTATATTAAGGCGCTTATTTTATTTTATTTATTTATTTTTTATATATATATTTTTCTTTCCTGAAACACGTGTGCTCTACACAAAAACACAATTATGGTTTGGGCCACCGTGGGGTTAAGCCTTACATATCGGCGTACTAAGAGGTCAGAGTCTACTGCTCCTTGCTTCAGAGTCGAAATGATATTTCTTGACATCGTTTATTTACAATAAAATAAAATGTCGCCAATAATTAACAGAACGTAAATGGAAGAAAAGGAAGAGGCCTTTTATGAATTGCAATGTAAACCCCATCAAAACGACTATATTAAATACGCCTGCCACATAGCCGTTGAATCGTTTAACAAGCGCGGCAGCCAACAGCGGAAGGTTTGTTTCCAAAAAAAGGGAAGTGAAAAGTAAGAATACTTATAAGATGCTTCATTTTTACAGCCTGACGAAGACTTAGTAGGTGTTACTGCTGAGGAATAAATAAGACAAAAAACATTCATAAAATCAACCTGAAAATCGGGCGCAGAAGCTAAAAAATCTACATATATTTCAATAGTGAAAGCAGCTTTCAGTTATGGGAAAGTATACTACATGGTAAACCCACAATACCTTGGGTTCATGTAAGAGGTGTTGGAAGTAAGCTGCGTACAGCTTGTTTTGCGAAGTTTCTACATCCTCTATAGTGAATAATATATTATATAATAATGTAAGCACCGATCGGTGAACGCATAATCTTATTCAATTAGTGGCACAGCCTGAAAAAAATTACATGATAAAACTAAGCATTTATGATTAAAAGAAGTTATTCTGCAAACCTATCCCGCTTTAATGAAAGGAAATCCGCCGTGAAACATTGACCGATGTATAAGGTTTGATAGATCAATTTAATGAGTATGTTATCGGTTAATTGGCTTTCGGTTTCAGCGATGATTTTGTGGAAAACATAGCTTTTCGTGTATTCGCGTTAAATTATATTAATATCAAGAGTCGTCTATATTTTTTCAATAACCGGACGCCAAACAGTTTAACATTTATTTGTGCTCGATGGATGAACTATCGTTTATTTCAACCTGAACCAACGCAACATATTTTAAATATGCTGCGCGGTAAATTGAAAGAACGTGCAAAGTTGGAAAATGTTCCGTATGATTTTTTACGTATATAGTCAGAAAATCGTTTTCATTGCAAAATGAATGATAATGAAATTGCTGGGTAAGTTTTCACTTTCATTTGGGCTGGTTTAGATACTTGCAATTCGATAGTGGCATTGTGCGTATACGAGTTAGCTTAGCAACCGAAATTGCAAAAAAAAAGCCCAAAAGGAAGTGAGGAAAGTGCTGAAGAAATATGAAAATTGTATCGATTTAATGAAATACATTGAACTGAGCATAACAACTGTAATACATTCTCAAGGTAGTAAATCATTAATTTGAACTAGCTGTGTCGTACGCAGTTACTACTATTCACATTTGTTTTCAGAAATTTCAGGTGGAGTTTTAAAGCAGCTTACAATGACAAAAAATCATCAACCAATATTTGCTTTTATTATAAGGTTTTCTAATACTTTTGCCAAATTTTTAGGGGTGTAGAAGAAACCTTTGATACCCATAGTGACATCCTTACTACATATATATGTACATGTATATATTTATGTTTGGTGTTTAACAAAGTTATTTTTATGGCTGAACTATTCTCTACTTCCATGAAACAATTGTGCCTTAAAAATTAGCACTATTTTTTAAAAACAATAACATTATTTGAAATAGTTAAAATAATTCTTCGATTTTTTCTTTAAATATTTAAGATTATATGGTAACCAATGAAAACAAATTTCCGAATAATTTGTTTACAAAACACTATTATCCTGAAAATTAGATCGAATGAAAAGCAATATAAGTTCAAATATAATATTATCTTTTTTATATAGTAGCTGTAAAGACTATAATTTAATTTAAAAAAAAAAAGAAAAAAATACGCCTAACAAAGTATTTTCCATACTGCAACCCACATTTGTAAAAGCCTCTTAGAATCATACAATATATTATACACTTTCATATATCTTCAGTAGAATCATGTATACACATGTACATATGTATACTTTAATATATCTAACTATATAAAACAACCGAAAATATTTTACAAAGAAAATTTTCAACAATTAATTAACAAGTAGTTGCTACGCCTTTCCTCTTGGGAAGAATGATCTTTAACAATAAATGATCATTCTTGCGTCTATCAATTAACAATGTTATTGCCTCTACCGTGATCTTATAATGTACATATATTTTGTTTAGTCTTTTTTGTAGGGTTTTTATAAATTTTTATATATTAAAATATTATGTTATAAAAAATTTCTTTTATTTATGTAGGGTTCTTATACATACTTATACTTTTATAAAACAAAAATTTTGTTTCGGTAGGTTTCTTATACGTACTTATATATTAATAAAAAAAATTGTTTGTACAGTTTATATTTTTATGTCGTGTGTGTGTAGTTTATATTTATATTTTGTTTGTGTAGGCGCCTTACACTTAGGTAATTCATGAAGCTTCGTCATATAATTTTAACCTATTTTTGTGTGTTATTTGGGTTTTATTTTTATTGTCTATTATTATTATCTTTAATTTCTATGACTTTATAAGGTCCTAAAAATTTATTCTGTAACTTATGCCCTACTTCATTTCTTAGTAATACTAGCCTACTTCTAGTGGGAAATTGTTAGTTTTCCTGTCGTAATTTATTTTTTGTTTTTCTTTTTCCTTATCTAATAGTAACCTAGCGCGCGCGTATGCTATGTCTAATCTATATTTAGTCTCTTTAGCGTAGTCGTCTATGTTATATAGTGGCTCAATGTTTTTCTTACGATCTGTTAATTGTGTTGGTGGCCTTGCAAATACTAGTTCATAAGGACAGTAATTGTATGTTGTGGAAGGTGTTGTGTTAAAACAAAATTGAATATATTTTATTCAAATATCTCAATCATTCAATTCAGGCGATATATATGATGGGATGTACTCATTCAACGTTCGGTGGTTGCGTTCCACCATGCCGAGTGTCTGATGGTGGTGGGCTATTGGTGTTACATTGTCAATTTTAAGGTACTTACATAGATCGTTCATTAGTGCATTTTTGTATTCGTTTCCTTGATCCGTTACAAGTGTTTTCATGGGTCCGTAGTTTAGTATCAAGTTCTCAAAGATTGCCTTTGCTACGGTTTTAGCACTTTTATCTGTGACCGGAATTGTCACTAAATATTTGGTAAGGTCGCAAATTAGTGTTATCGCGTATTCATTACCTTTTTCTGTCCTTAGTAATGGGCCTATGGTGTCGACTACAACTGTGTCGAAAGCAGTTGCTGGTGTTGGGGTTATGGTCATAGGAGTTTGGGTATGGGTTGTGATTTTGGCCTTTTGTCATAGCGAACATTCTTTGACATACTTGGCTATTGTTTTTGTCATTTGCGGCCAGTAATAGTACCTTCGTATTTTCCACAAGGTACGTGTGATTCCAGTGTGACCCTCTTCTATTGGGTCATTGTGGTATTTTTGTAGAATGTTTTTGATTTCGGTCTTATTATTTTTGTTTGTAATTGTCACCTTTTGGAGTAGCGCTACTCTTATATTTTTCAATGTCTTATTGCCCATTATTTTAAATTGGTTCTGCGATACGGATTCGAAAATCCTCTCGCTTGGTGACACTTTGAATTTTGACATTTTTATTATACCGGCTTCTGTTTCAAGCCTTTGGAAAAACTGGACTAAGTCGAGTTTTCCATTGGTATAAATGTCGTTTATTACGAATTTGGCAATTATTTTCCTCCCATTTTTCATGCAACATTTATCGGAGTCAAATTTTAATTGCACAAAAATTTTCTTACGTCATTATTACTAATGACTTCACAGACCTTGGGCTCCGTATTCTTATATTTGCTTAATTGTCGCTTTTCTGCGCAATTATCTTTCTGCCGCGTTGCAGATCTTGTTACTACTTTATATATATTGTTGTTTATGTCCTTGAGTTCTTCGATTGTTATGCGGGATAGAGCGTCCGCTACGTGATTATCTTTCCCATGTTTCGTATGTTTCTTTTTTAATTGTTTTCTTCTTTTTTTTTTTTATTTGTAGCACAAGGAATTTAATTATTTTCAAATATTTCTCGTTATCGGACTCTTTAAAGTCCATTAAAGCAACATTGCTTAATACGCGCGATTTACCAATGTCGTATTTAAACTAGCTTTTATCCTTAAAAAGTCGTTACGTTTCGAAAGTGAATTATTGTCAATTTATTATCGGTTGCCAGGCTTATGCATGTTTGCGATGGCTTAGGGGTTCATTTGCAATTTGGTCCGGTTGTAAGTGTGCTCCTATGCTGATAGTGTACATGCTTTTTTTTCTTTTTTTTTTTTTCTTCTTATTTGTTTTATTATGCTTATACTCAATTTTATTGTTAATTAATATAAGTTCTGCATTAAGAGCCAATTGAACTCGACTGTTATTTGTTTAGTTGAGTTTCTAGCATAAGTGGAATAAATAAAATAAATAAATAAATAAAAAGACCATGCATAGTTTGATATATTGACCTTTGGATGCTGTGCCTGCTTGAGTTGTCGTCTGTACCTTCTTTCTGAAATTTCTTCTTGGAAATCTACTGTCTCCACATCGTCCCCTGTTGGGAGAGGGTGGGCTTGTTCATAATATATCGACGTGAAGGATGATTGCCGGGTTCTGGGATATTGGTTTTTTGCGGGCGAGGGGACATGTGGCTAGTGTACGTACAGTGTCTCGTTGGCCTTTTTTGTATATTTCTTCTTTTTTTTTAGCCCCTCATAATAATGCAAAATTTGTAAAATAAGTAGAAATGAATAGTTTTCTTTCGTCCTTTTTCTCAATACACGGAGTTATTTAAAGTAATCTGCTTAATGTTTTCTCCTTTTTGTTTTGGTATGTTGTAGTGTTTATATTAACGACCTTTCTATGAGTGAGTTTTTATAAAATATAATCCTATTCTGACTCTTAAATTAGACCCTTTATATATAAAAAATTTGTTTAAAAGCACTGTTTTACATTTAAATTGTATTGGAATAATTAAAAAAGTATTAAAAATGAACTTTAAATTTGTTTATAAAAAGTTATATAGATGCACTGTTAATTTATTATCCTTAAATAATAGTTATATTATAATATAATTAATTATAAGGTATCTGCATCTCTGCTATATTTGCTAGAGTATACTTGCGGTTGATGTATTGTTGATCCCTCGTGGTTACTTTCGGCAGCTCTGGCTATTGTTGAGCTGGCAGTTTCTTCCAATTGTGGAGCGTCTTGACTTCTTGGATTTGTAGTTTCATTATTGTTGTTCATCTGTCATGTTTTTAATTTCCTTTTGTTTGTCTGTGTCTACTTTTAGATTTCTCGTATTTGTTTAATATTTAATTGCATATTTATGCATTACCACACTGCACCTCTGGCCATTTTAGGGTTTTTTTTTAGTTAAAATTAAGCTGGAATTGTCTGGCTTTCTTTTCGATGTAAGTTTTTCAAAAATGTATTCCACTTTTCCTTTTGTTATTTATGTTTCAAAATGTGATATTATTGAGTTTAATCTAGATTTTATATTAATTTCTTGCAATTTTTATTCATCTATTTTTTCACAATACTAGTATATGTTTTTCATAAGTCCGTTAAACACGAAATTTTCTTTTTTTTTGTTCTAATGGTTCATGCAATTTTCACAATATATATATAGATTTTTTTTTTTTAAATAGTTTCTTTTTTTTTATTTTTTGTTTTTACTCAGATCGTTATTGTTTTTTTTTCACTATTAGCTGAGCTAAGCCCATACAGATAGTTTATATTAGTCCGTTAAATTCTTCCAGATTATTGGAAAACTCCAACCTTTCCACTTTTTTTTTATATCCTTTATTTTTCAATGTTGGCCTCCAAATATAACTTTTGGGAAAGTGGCACTAAAAGTAGCGCTGGAGGTACTTGTATTTAAAGCACTCGGGACTCGCCACGCCTTAACGTAGGTCCTGCTTTGTCTCTATTTTATATGTTTGATTCAATTTCGCTACAGAAAAGTTCATCTGAGGAATTTAGTTACAACAATAGAGTGAGTTGACGTTTATTTATTTGTTTTCTACACCAAGAAATCTTAGGACGATGGGAAATGTTCACCGACGTCCTGTCACGGTCGCCATGTAGTGACACCACCCAAAATTAAAGATTCTTTTATTTAGTTGATTATTTTAAAGTCTTTATTTGTTACTTTTCTTTTAGATTGTTGCTTATATTCTGACCTGACTGAGGTATGGTCAGGTGTCTTATATAACTAATAATTTAATGCTAACTTAAGCGAATAATATAATTAAAATGGGTTATTGCTAGAATTACGAGTAATATGGGTTACAACTAAATTAGGCTATCTTAACTAGGTTAGGTGTCACATTTGAAATGTAATAAAATGTAAACTTAGCAATAACTTGTAAAAGCGGTAGAGTGCAACAGATCGATAATGCTACAGTTGAACAACCAACAAATTCATATAGTTTTTTGTAAGTGTTGATATATTTACTCACACACATTTTAAATATATAATTATAAAAAGTGTACAATAAAACATGCACGAAACTATATTAACAAAAAAATTCCACCCATTAAAAGCAACGATTAATAAAAGTTTTAATTGTATATAGTAATCTCAATGAAATATCGGTGTATCCATCTTCTTTTGTGTTTGTAGCTTAAATGTACTTGGCTTTAATTGTATTACACACATACAAATGAGCTCAAAGTGAAAAAATATTTATATAGTTTGGAGTTTCATATTTTTAAATTATATATTATGTACTATATTTATTTAATTTAGTATGAAATTTTTAATAAGTTACTCCCATCAATCCCTATCAGTAGCTACGAAATGTAATTTTATTTTTTTTTCTCTACCTCCTTTTTTTATAATCTTTCAACCTTTAGCTTATTATATCAGCGTAAATTATGGCCTTATAATTATAAAGCACGTATTGTCCACTTTAAATTAGTTTACATTTTATAATTGTTTGAAATATTTACATATATGTATACAAAGATAATATTTAATGTAAATACAATAAAGAGAAGTTGTTATAATATATAATCTTTACGGAATAACTGTATAAACCGAAGTGGTGTAGCGTAGTAGTGGGCCCTGTCTCGCTATGTTTTTACTTGTTTTTACCTGATGAAGATATTAAATTAACCTACACTTGGGCCATTGGGTGGAATATGACAGTGTTAACATCTTTGCAAGGGCATAATGCAACGAACTACTCTCCTATTGTCCTTTTTTATTAAAAAATTGTAAAAAAAATGTGGCGCTAATTTTTAGGTGAAGAGACCATTTAAAACAGGGCTTTCGCTTTAAAAACTCGACTTTGCGATAGGTATAAAATTTGCTGCTACTACGCACAGCTGCATTTATTTTACTATGGGCATGCATCAGTTTCCATTGTTCTTCCTTCGCAGTTAGCGCACAACAATTTAGGTTACTATAGTATTGTTTTTTGCTTATGTTTTGCAAGTTTCGGTCAATAAATGTCTATTAGGACAGAAAAAGAACGGCTAATCGTTTCGCCAACTTCCACATTGCGTTAATTTGGGATATATTCGGAAGGACTGTGCCGTTGAAAGATGTTGTGCGTTATCAATCGGAATGACGGAAATTAAAACTGGAAATTCCTACAAAATGACGCGTGGACTGTCCGGTCTACTAAAGTTCTGTTTTGGCCAGTTTCGTTATATCTGATCGAGGTTGGAGGTCAATGATCTTACATATTTTCAAATTCCGAATCAATTGCAAAATTTATTTATGGGCATCAATTACGATATGCAGATGCTTGCACTGTGATTGGGGGCGTCTGTCACCTCTTGAGTAAGCGAAGGTGTATATTAAGCTTAATGACGATACGTTTCAAATGCTAAGCAGGCTATCAGTACGGTACACCTGTAATAAAGAATTACACTTCATTATCATCTTTTGGATATTTGTCTTTGGAATTGTATCATTTTTTTCATTTCGATATCACAAAACTGTACGGCAACGATTTACTATATATAAAGAAGTTTTTAAACGTTATTATTATTATTTATTTACTCATTCCTTGTAAAGTCTGTTTTTCTGTTTCCGATATTCATATAAAATAGCATTTCTCTGAAATACAAAGGTCTTATCTGCTATTAATGATTCAGATGAATTCTTTCAAACCTTCTTACGATTTGCTCCGACAGTCTGCGTCCACTTCAGGGTTAAACTTTTCAAACCGCAAAAAATTATCCCTTTGTAATGTAATATTCAGAGCTTCAGACTCAGTACATACATTTTAGATATCTTTCTCAATTCAAGAGGAGAAAGTTTTGTAAAAAGTCCATCCAATCCAATACTTTAAAGACGGAATGGAAAGACTTTGAGATTTTCCTCACGATTTTGTAGTACTGGCTGGAGACTTTAACTCAAGACACACCAGTTTTGGCGACTCGGTTCCGAGCAAGAGGGAAAAAGGCCCTTTTCAACATTAAAAACTTTGCGCCCTTCGATTGTTCACATAGACGTATACCAACTTTTTTGCACTCCAATTGTGCTCTGAGTACTGGTAGTCCGTTAGATCTGTCTTTTTCAAATCCCACTCATTTAATTTGTCAATGAAATATCACGAAAGATGTAGTCTTCGGCAGCTATCTAAGTCGCTATTTAAAATTTTGTCATAATTTGGAAAAAGTCAACTTTATCCCAGTAAGAAGGTCTGTATAAAGTAAACGCAATCCTTTCATGTCAATAGTTAGTACAAAAAAAAAGTTTCCATAGTTGGATGTTCGAGCTACACATCAGGAAAGACTTTAATTAGATCGACACAATGATTTTACAATTTACGCCACCGATAAGGTAAGATACATCTTGAAATTATTTGGCAAATTGCAACTTCGAGACACGAGATATTCATTTGAGAATTTCGATATCATAACCTACATGATATCTTTCGTGCTCACAACTAAAACCGTCTTAACAAGCTAACTGCCTTTATTAACACTGCTGACTTCCCTTTTAAGTTACCGTAATTATAATCCTTTTGTCTAGTTTAATGGTATTCTTACAAATTTTTTCTATCCGTAAACCAATAATTCCTTTACGGCCATAATTCGATATCAATCTTCTGGACTAAACTCTTGAATGGACGGAAACATTAACGTAACGATGCACCTGTCGTTTACTGCTATTTGACTGCAAATTTGTAACTTTTTCGGTGAGCTAATCATTTTGTCACTATACAGTACTGGATGGTCTGCCACAACTTGAACAACTCTTAATCCAGAGAGATCAGCATCATAGAGTCATCAATAAATCAATAATAATTATCAATTAATCTGCATAATCAATCTTGTCTGCTCTCAATCTTGAGGTCTGAAGAAGAACTTGTATTAAAAACTCATAACGTTATTGCATATATTGGTCTTATCGTTTACAGGGCTGATCAATTCTTCTTTTATATGCCAACAAAAAAAAAAAAACAAAAAAACAAGGATGCATACATATTTTAATGAAGAGCAATATTTCATTTTTGCGGTCTAGAAATTCGTCTACTTATAGTCAATGGTTTCGTAACAATTTTTGTAGTGTGATTTGCTTGTTGTATCATTCCCAATTTTGATAATTCGTTCCTTTTTTATTTGAAATGTGCAACTTAAATTTTTATTTTCATTTCATTGTCTTTGCTGGGTATTTTTCGTTCAATTCTTTTTTTTCATGATATGTTCATTGCAGTTGGGGTGGAGGTTTTCAAGTTTGCGAGTTTTCCTTGTCTCACTCTTTTTTTTCTTTTTTAGGACATAAAAGATTCAATCGTGGCGGAATATAATTTTCTTATTTGTCCTCCATTGTTATTCTAAGCTGCAATACAAACGTAACTTTTTCTTTTTGAACTAAATTTTTGTTTTCAGAAACCCAACAAAGCGGCTAAAACGCGCAGTTTCTCGGTTGCCGAAGGAATATATATGAACACTGGCCAATTATGTGTGAGCAAAGCATTACCTAGCAAATAAGTAACCAAAGGAAAGGTTGTAAATATGTAATATTTTACATCTGACTTTTAAAAAGATTTCGAATTCTTTCTGGTCTTTGTGGTTTTCATAAAAATCTGCGTAACACTGCGCCTGATAATAGCCGTGTTCGTTCGTTTGACATCCGAAATAAATACATAGGATTATAAAATCGGACTATTCCTTTCGACATAAATTCCAGTGGTATATTTTTGTGAACAAAGTTTTCTTGCCTCACAATTCGGGACACTGCTTACGCATCTTTTATTAGTTCTCGTGATGACGAAAGAGAGTAATTTCCTTTATTTGAATAGGTATCATTACCGTTTCCTAGTATTTATTTCAAAAAAGTTAGACAAAATTGGCGGAGAGCTTGACATTACTTTGTTTATAAGAAACGTTATGAAACAACGACAATATCATGCAGAAATAAATAAACAGAAAATTATTTGTGTATTAATTAAGTCCAAGACAGACTTTATTAAACAAACCAACAAAAGAAAGAGTGTATGTAGACTAAAATGCGTGGTAATAAAATTTGAAATTATTTATATATATACCACAAAAAATTGAGCATCAATACGTTGTCGGAGAATGGCCAAGTCATGGCACGCCATTTCGCAAAATTGAACATTTTACGGTTCTAAAGATTAAATTGCTTTGAAAATAAAGCAAATCATCAAAATTAAAAAAGTTCACTATTATTTCCTTTATAACGTAAAAAAAGAAAAACACATGAATCTAAAATGGATAATGTGAGTGCCTTTATTCAGCTTAGTAAGTCTTTAACCTTGGAAGTGTAACGTTTACAGGTTTTAAGAGCCAAAGTGGAGACGTGTTGCCGCACTGCAAAAGATTTTACTAAGTTATATTATCAAACTTGTGCTAAACGAAGGCATGTAAGTCAGTTTGATTGTCAACAGGTAGTGCCATTGCAAAATATAAAAAGCGCTCTTCTCCCTTGCAAATGAATCGTCTATATTTGGGCAACGGATTATTCGTATGGAACGGCAATGGCGCGCATGGAAAAGACAATATACAAAAATATTTTATAGAAGTTCCTACGTCAGAGCACATTATCTCTACAGTGGATGCGCAACCCCTTATAGACGAAGCGGTATCTGGTCAGATAACATATTTGATACAGGTGCTGTCGAGTACACGGATTAGGCTACGAAACCATTTCAGAAAACATTTATAATAACCGCGTAAGATGATAAATGGAAAATAGCTAGCGACTGTTATCGCTGCAAGATGCTTTAGTGAAACAAGATAGTAAATAAAAATATTTCTAGATTTTCTGAATGTAAACAAATATTTCACTTTTCATAACTAATTAAAGGACTAGGTACCTAAGAGAGAAGATACACCTTGTGGGTTTCCATACCTCCATTCATATACAATATTTTATTATTATACTATCAAAACCTTTCTTATTCCTATTCTATTCTAACTTTCCAAGGAAGTTTCTACGTCTTATTATATTTTTCTATCATCAACCCGTTTACTGAGTCCTAAATTACGTATCACATAAGACGATAAAGTTCCACCAGAGCTGGCTATACGGCCTCCTTGGCCGCTGGTGATTGGTAAATCTGGGCGACGTGACTTGACAGGATCTAAACGTTCCTTCTCAACTTTCTTCCGGGAGGAACGCGATTTCTCTTGGCGAAACATGGGCAAAGCGTGAGGGGTAATGATTTGAGATACTCCCACAATTTCAGCGTGTTTCTTCTTACGATAAGTTTTAACTACACATAACTGTGCTCCTCTAAAACTACGCCTTTCATCGTAGTAGCATTTGATTACCCCGTTACCGCAACCTACGAATAACTGATTCAATTTTGGATCCCACAACGTTTTTATAATATGTGAATCTATAACCGGTATACGCTTGACTTCACCGAACGTCTGCACATTGTAGAAATGTATATTTGCAATAAGGTCTTATGCGATAACAATTCTCCTAGAATGCAACCCAGAGCCCACATATTCAATGCCGTTTCGTTATCATTCACTTTAGATGTATTTTATTATATTTTATACATTATTTCTTTGCTCTTTTGATTTCGCAATTAACTGAAAAATATTAACCGCTCAATATCATCAAAAAAAGAAAAAAGTAAATAATCTATATTTACTTGAAGATCTACGCCCTGCTTTCTTCGTGTCAAAAGAACAACTCCATAGTCACTCTAATTGGAAGAGTACGATCAGGTCTGAAAGTGAACATAACTTGAAAGAGACCACCGCTGTCGGTGTGGAAACAATCAAATACGAGACAGAAGATATGACAATTGAAGTAGTTGCAGACGCTTTAGAAGCCAATGTTGAAGTGATAACCGTACCTAAAAATTCCGCAGCAACACCTAGAAAAACGACCGGCTGCGCTGGTAACTGTTTCAAAACAGAGAAAAGCGCAAAAAAAGTTGGGTTTTGAGTAGTGACATAAATACGCCGGAAATGTCGGAAATCTATTGTCCGACTTGCGATGATTTTGCTAATGAGCAGCATGTCTTAATAAAATGCCAGATCCGAGAAATAAAGTTTTGGTAACGTTCTAACCGTTCGCCATGAAGTTTTAATTTGTTATGGCGTTGAGCCAGATCGAAGGCTTCTTCCACACAACCGCACACACAAGAATATGCAGAGCCTGGTTTTTACGGTTTTCCGCACCACCCTTGGGGTACCGTGATAAGCGCGTTGCCAATTGTTTTAAATGGCTGACTCCCCAGTAGGCCTGCACCATTATATACATAATTAGAAATTACAATAGTATTTACAATAATAATAATAATAATACATAGTAATACGTAATAATACGTAAAAATACGTAGTAAATAAAAAGCCCCGCTAATACATACATACATAATGATACATAACGTACATATAAATAAATAAAAATTTCTGCTATGCTGGTGTGCTGGCATCTGCAAAAGAAAAATATTGTGATTAATAAATTTTGTATACAAAGATGATACCAAACTTGTCATTGGCCTACGGAAGTATCCCCTTCTGCTGAAACGATGAGTGGAGGTGCAAAAGCAAGCATGCTTTTTAATCTAAAATAAAATAAAAAAAAATGAATAAATTATACATAATAATAAGTAAGGATAAATGCAAACTTACCTTTAGCATGCAGCGAATCCCCATCGATATGAGGCGATGAGCGGAGCGAGTTCGACTTTATTATGCGGGCAGACTTAAAGCACGACTTCTCATTTAAAATGATGACACATTTTCAACTTTTTCTTGCACCCAATTTTTGCCAGTCAATAACAAATGTACCTTGAAGCCTAGGAGATTAGTGCGGTGACTTCTTCCATTGGGGCAGGAGCCTGTTTTCTTGAAGAAGGCAAGCTGTTTCACTATTGTCGCCTGGGTGCCCTTGCCGATGTCGGGCTCAATCATGTGGAACTTCATGATTGCCAAGTGAATGCTCATGGCTTTCAAAAAAACCTCAGATACATTGTGCCTCGGAAATTCGGGTTTCAGTTTCTTATGGGCCAGGATTTGGTCGTGTTCCGGGTCATTGGCGGCTACTTTGCCGTCAATTTCGGAGCATGCTTATTCCTTCCTCAGCGTTAGGTCGTCTACTCATACTTGGCATCTTAGCTGCTCACGAATATATTGCGCTATTCCGTAGCCTGTAAGTATCCTGAAGTATTCCTTCTCGTTTGCGGTTAGTCGTTTGGCAGCTACTTTGAATGACACCCCATCCAGGCCGTATGGCAAAACCTGTTGTTCGGCTTGGGGTGGTAGCGTGTAATCAAGTTTATTGATTAGATCATAATCGCCGCCAGTCCTGGATCCGCCTCCCCAAAATTCGAGTTGCCGTTCCATTAGGCGGGTGCCCTGCTTTATTATATCTTCCGCCTCTCTTGTTTGTTTTTTCTTACTTGGTGCCATCTTAGAGAAAAAGCACACCAAGAGGTCTTGGCTTACCCTGTAATTATGCCAGGGTAAGCCTTTAGCAGGCCATCCATTAGTTCCATGAAGTTGTCGATGGTGCCCAAGGTGTCGTCAGTTACTTCGCTCATCTGGAATTTATCTTTTAAAGATGTTTTCACTTCCCCTAGCACCGCTTTCTGTTCTTCCCATTTGGCGGTGCTTATCTTGCCAATGTGCACGACTTGCACAATTCAGTCAGAGCAGCGATGGCTTCGTATGTTCGGATTTCCTTTCTTTCACTAATAATTTTGCGCTTCACAGCGACGTCCAAGTTTCCCACTGTTGCGGGAGTTAATAATTGCATTAATTCTTTGTGCGATGCAGCAGAAGTAATTACTAGGCATGCACCTCTCCTCTTTAAGTAATTTGAGGTGCCAGTTTTTTGCCTTGGTGATGGAGGTCAGGTCATACTGATTGCTGTTTCTCATCCTATCTTAAAATCTATACAGCAGATGTATGTAATCGAAAACACGTTGTATCGTATAAATGATACCTTCAGCTCGCTTCCGTTGGTACTTTCCATTTGCGAACTTTGCCAGTGTTCGCAGGTTTGGTTTGCTCCTACCGCAGACTACTGCTTTCGCTTCTAGGCCGCTTTCCTCTGCGATACTTAAACATCTGTCCAGTTCGTCTGGAGCTCCATTGTAACTAGTTATGGCGGTGGCGTTGATAAGCACGTTAAAACTTGTCAGCAGGCTACGTATACCGAAGAAGAGTACTGTTCGGTATTCTTTCGTCTTACTAATTTCTTTTGTGTCGTCGTAGCCGAAACCATAAAGCACATCCTCGGACCGAGAATATCTTGTTTTTCCATTTGTCTAAACTTCGTGGAAGTGCACCTGCACAACCTTGTGGTCCCCTGGACCTCTCGCAGCTGCTCGATATTTCTAATGACTTTAACTTCCTGGCCTTCAGCGTGTTCAATACTTCTGCTATTCTCCCTTTGCGCCTCTACATCCCCTACGTTATCAGCTCGTTGAACATCCGGGTTCAAGGAGTCGCTTCTTTTCCCTCCGCGTTGCTTCCGCCGATGTTGTTGGTCCCTCCTCGTATATACAGGTTGTGCTCCTTAGATTATATCTATTGGGGCTTTTTTTAGATAATGGTTGTTCATCTCTCTGTATGTCCGGCTGTACGTCCATCTGCACGTCCATCCGTTCTTCAGTCTGTTCGTTCTCAGTTTCAGAAAATCCCAAAAAATCTTCACTAACTGACTTATTACATTGTAAAATATGCTCACTATCTGGCTCAATCGTTAAGATTTCGCCCTCTATCTGAACCGGTCTTTCCACGTAGCCTAACATTTGAGCTGCGATCCTGGCAGCATGCTGCAATCCTAATTTGTGCGCTTACCACGAATACGCGCCCACCCTTGTGCAGCGTGTTCCCTTCGATTTGTTTAATCGATTCAGGCTTCTTCTGAGTATAATCCATTTTAAACGGACATCTCCTATAGTTATGGTCGTGTTTGTTTTATCCGTCAATTCATCGGCTAACCCCTTCCCATATATTTTCCAACATATATATTTATTATTCAGACCCCACATCTGTGGGTATTTCTTTAATTCTTCACTAAATAGTACGTCAGAGATGAAGACCATTTTAATACTTAATATTGTAAATATTATATTAAAATAATAATAATAATATAATTGTGTAAATATATATATATATATGTAAAATATATATCCTGAAAAGAAAAAAAGAAAAAAAATTAAACCATATGGGAGGCGTTTTGCTATTGTAGGAAAATGAATAGGCGATTGTCTTTTTTTTCATTTTTTTTTTCTTGTCAATCGAGTGAGTTCTGATTTGATTTGGTAGTAATTAGTCAATAAAATTAAAAAAAAAAAAAGAAAAGAAAAAAAAAAATTTTAACATTTAGAATTTTTTGAACAAAAATCTTTTAAATAGAGATTAGAAAATTTTTACTAAAAAGACTTTCAAATTAACTCATATCTATTATTAATAAAAAAAAAACACATTTGTAAAATTTGTTAAAAACGTTACGGATACGTTTTAAACTGCTGAGGGAGAGTCTGCGGATACTACAAATTCCTGTACGACTGCGTGGATATGCGCAGCAGATCTCAAGAATTGCAAAGATTTTGTGATTTTTTCCAGAGCGAGTCAAAGCCATAAAGAACAACGAGAAACCCTAAAGTCTGTTTTGAGTGTTGGATTTACATGTCAATTTTTCTGAAAATAAACGAACTCTATTATTTTTTTTTGTGAAGAAAGCGGTTTCTGGGTTCAAACAAAAATTTGCTCAAAAATTCTAGGAATGGAAAGTCTTTAGGAAATTTAATAAATTATTTCTCGATAAATCCCGATCCGGCGAACGCAAAACAAACGAATAATTTCTAAATAAGTGAAAAAGTAATTTGATACAAAAACGGGCTTGTGAAATTTCTATAAGAAAATTGGTTAAAGAACTAGGAGAAGAAGAAACAGAAGAAAGTTGACGAAAACAGAAAAAGAAAGCTGTGACGAAAAGTGAATTATGTTCAGAAAAAAAAAATTAATTATCTGAAAAAGTGAAACATTGCAGCTCGGGAAAAGAAACAACGTTTACTCATTACACGCTCCCACACACACAGTTCTAATTACAACACATAAGAATTATAAAAGTTTTCTAGGGCTAATTTATCGTATGGACCCTCAATCACGGCGAGCAAGTCAAATTTTGTTAAAAGCCCTTTGAGTATGCTACACTATCTTAACACAATTAATCAAATAAAGTCCTAATTTTGAACCACTTTTTTATGGCACTTGTGTATCTTTCAACTTTCCATAAGAGGGAGAAATTCTTAAAATTCGTTCAAATTTAAATCTATTTATATAAAACACACATCTGATGTGGCAATTTACCCAGTTTGAAAATGTTCAAATCGGTCAACAATTAACGGTGGCATATATCCCTCGCTAGAATGGCATGACTTCAGTGCATGGCATGACATATGCTAGTTGAGATGGGCATGTCATTATGACCTGAATAGTCTACATGGTTTATCTACGTAACACGGCAATGGATACCTCGTACTGGAGGATATTACGTACAATTATAAGTTTCTTGAGTTGGACGAGAACTTTCTCTTACTCCCGAATGCATATCTCTGTTTAATAAAATCGAAATTATTACACAACTTAACAAATCGCTTTTAAACAGAACTAAATTTCATATTCCTTAAGGCCCACTTATCAAATTAAATTTGCTCAATAGGGGTACGGATGATTTCCCATTGTCTTTTTAAAAAATTTGACCAATTCACAAGGCGAAGCTCTAATTCTACACAAACCAATGATATTTTACTTTTGGTATCTTATTAATGACTTCTTCGATATGTGGAAAAATGAAAAAACGACCTTACTTTTTTAAATTCAATTTATTAAATTCATATTTTTTATATCTTTTTACAATAACTTCAAATTATAACTAATAATTTTTAAATTAATAATAACTATAAACCAAATCATATTAGTTGCGTCTTTTGTTTTTTTATTAATTTTTAAACACTGTGAATTGTTTTCAAAGGAACACTTCAGAGCTATCATCAACCTGTGAAGACTCCCTTTAAAGCAAACGATTTTGAGTCTAATTTTAAATCATGATATTTTTTCCTGTTTACTTTTTTCCAAACTATATTTAATTTGGTTTCTTATGAACTAATCTTTTTAAGAACCACATGCTCATTGCTATTGTTTCTATATTTTCAATAATGCGTAACAAACTGACACATTTATGCAAGATGGTCCAAAATTCACGCAATAAGTAGTGGTAGAAGAAGTTGATAGAAAACACAAGTTTATAATTAACAATAAACAAATAATACTCGGTCGTGACCTCAAGAAGGCAGAAAAACAAAGGGTTGAATTTTTATGCTCTACAAAATTGGAAAGAAAAGATGTTTCTAGTTCTTGTCGCAATAGGCGTGTGGGCATAGTAGTTGTGTTCTTCTTGGGCTGTAAGCCATGTGCACATCACTATCTAGTTATTTACGCACAAGTAATTTGATCATCATACCGCAACGGCGTGTAGTGTGATCACATATCGTTATATGATTCAACTTTGAAGTGCGACAGAGTTATGCAAATTCAGCATAATTCTTTTGCAAAAAGAAAAACAAAAATTACGTCGCTCTTCAACTGGCTGAGTATTATATTATGAAATGCAATACGATGCTAGGCGCCCCAATTAAAATAATTATTGATTACGTTAGCATAATATCACTTGTAGAATTAAGTATAAATAGTTCCAACTGTAATAAAGAAAGCCAATTTTTATCACAGCAAATCACACAATTCAATTCAAACAATACCACAACTACATTCAATATTAAACCACACAACGCAAAAAGGTACTATCATAGGTTTCAAGGACAAAATATTAAACATAACAGCATATCTAAATTATCTTCAAATCAACGAACTACTAATCAAGAACACATTACCGCCATTACCAATACCAACGAAGTGCAAAAAAAATGTATGAGGAAAGTGTACACACAGTACAATCTACATACGTAGAAATTGTGACTAACAATTAAGTCTTTTGTCATTTGCCAATGTCTATAAATCCATTTGTCTATTACAATTAATATTGTTCAACTTTTTTTGTCATTATTTAAGAGTGAATAAAGACTGGAAGCCACAATAGGCATTATTTCTTATAGACCAGTCATTTTGACTGGTAGAAATAGGTATATTTAAATAGCTGGTAAATCTAGTGTTAATGATATTCAAAAACGATATCGATGACTACATTAAACCCACTATGTTTGCGGCGCAACCAAAAACCTTTTCCAAAGCAATTAATATTGCGCTACAATATGAAAGTGAGATCCAAACAAATTCACAGGTAATGAGAATAAATTGCCAAAAGAAAAATTCATAAAATCCCACAACAAAAACTCCTATACTAACCACAACAACAGAAACAAATATCACAACAATAATATTAGTCCCAATAGAAACAATCAAAGATACAATAATCAAAACAAGAATTATTACAATTAACAATAACATCAATTTTAATATAAACAAGAACAATAGTTCCAATACCAAAAACTACAACAACCATAATAGGAATTTCAACTATCGAAATCAAATATTTCTCCACTTTTGACATGACAAACTCATTTCATCAAATAAAACTTAACAAAAACTCACGACCTTTAACCGCATTTTTATACGTAGACGACAGAGTAATACACGGATGTAGTTTCGAATATCACAACAGAAATTTAACAAAAGTACTAGAACGACTTAACAAACACAACTTAAAACTAAATCCATCCAAATTCAACTTCCTACAAACAGAAGTAACCTATTTACGACACCTAATAACACCCGAAGGCATAAAACCAGATCCTGCTAAGTACGAAACAATAAAAACCTACCCCCAACCCAAAAATACAGACGAAGTAAGAAGATTTGTTGCATTTCGCAACTATTACAGGAAATTTATAAAAGACTGCTAACATAGCACAACCACTAAACGATCTCCTCAAAAAAGGAAAAGACTTCTACTGGACAAACCAATGTAATCAGGCATTTCTAGAACTTAAAAACAAATTAATACCCCCACCCATATTACAATATCCAAACTTCGATAAGCCCTTCATTTTAACAACTGAGGCATCAAATTACGCCTTAGGAGCAATACTATCGCAAGGAAAAGTAGGTCAAAACCTACCCATGGCATATGCAAGCATGTGGCTTAAAATTCGTATACAACGTGCTATTTCTTCATTTGTTCTATTTTTCCTTACAGTCACTCCATTTCGTTGAGGTGAATACATAACAGTGAATTTTTCGAATCTTTTTTTTTATATACGAATCTATTGTTATACTTTTATGTTCTCTGAATACATCAAATAATTCACTTTCGTTTTTTATTGTATATATATATATATATATATCTCTTACCACCGACTATGGTCACCTATGAGGGTGACAAAATATTTTCCCCCTCATTAGGATGGTTAGCTCGAAATGTTCCCGGTTTTAGAAGTGGTGCTTGATTTTGCTTGCGTTGCATGTATATTTCACAACTTTCAACTTTTTCATTTAGATCGGCTAACCCCTTAGACATCATGTACCTCCCAGGCTGTATCATAATTAAGATGTGCCACACTTTTGTTGAATTTGGCATATTTATCAACTTTCCCTCCGCGTAGATTTCACGCAATTAGTACAAATCTTCCCTCTTAATTTCATAATAAAATGTTTAGCATAAAATTCTACATCTTCAGTTATTTCAAGGTAGCTTATAACACATTGTCGATGCCGCAAGGTATAAATTAACCATGCGAAGGATTAAATGGAGAGAGTTTATTTCATTTCAAAACACAAGAAAAGAGATGCAATGTCCAGACCATTTCGATGCGCTCTTGGAAAAATTGACATCAAAACTAAACAAGTTAAATTTCTTAGACTACGCATTAAGTCTACAAGATGATATATTTAAACACATATCCTAAGAGATATTAAAAGAAAAATTCAACAATATTAAAGAGGCCCAATATAAAGGGCCCCATAAATATACTATTATATAAGGAAATACAAAGAATACATGATGATAAAGAAAAGTGCAAATTAATAGTAGAACACCACATTTGCCCACACTCACATTTCGGAGAAAGAAAACCATTCCAAAAACTAAGCTAAAAATACATCTGGCGTAATATGTTCCAAATGATAAAAAAACTACATAAAACAATGCCACATTTGCCAAACGAACAAACAAACCAAACATACAAAAGATAAGTTGTAATTTTTCATACCTTAAGTTTTCAATTTTTAAAGCGCCTAACGACATTGAAATCATTAGAGGAATAAAGATGACAACTGTAGATTGTTCGGAGAAGAAGAACTTATACTGTGAACACTTATCGCCAGATCCACAAGAATATACAATTATGTTTTTCGCTTTTGTGTCATTTTGAGTGATTTATGGAGAATGGAGATCTACATGAACGGAATGAATCTAATCATTGTTCACTAATCTATTCTGGATAGTCAATAAATAATCTTTCCAACTACGGGTTTCAAGTTTTCCAATCCTTCCCAGTCCCTTCCATGCAGATTAAGACAAAATTTCATATCGTTCGTGAAAAATTGCGTTAATGATGATGTCCTCGGCGTACGCTCTAATATATAAAATTGAGATAAAGAAATCGACGAAATTCGTAAGAATAAAGAAAGGGGTTAAATTTCAAACCTCTCCTCGCGTGGCGCGGTGGCGGGTAGAAAAAAGTAAGAAATAAACAAGGAAGAAATAGGGATGTGGTGGCTGCAGTTTAGTGGATCGATAAATGTTACGCCTTTATTGGCTGAGTCCTCACTTTAGCTATGACCGAACTAAACACGATAGCACTTGAGATTTTAACCCGCGACCACTAACTTCATAGTCCAGATTCTTATTTGCACGCATGATCATGCGGATAACTTCACTGGCTTCGCTGTCGCAATATGCATGATTTACTCGATTCAAAACACAGTGCAAATAACGCAATTTCTAATTTTCTGAATAAAGAAAAACGTCGATTCATTAAGTGAATTACTGATCTAACTATTTATTGTTATTTCCGTCGTGTAAATTGAAAATAAAACGACTCCAATATCTCCTTCAAATAATATCAATAGACGTGCCATGTTCCTGGAAAATTGCGTATCTACCTCAGAACTTGGAAGTTGTCTCTCCAATTTGAAGGGGAAGACACCTGGTCTAGACCGCATCTCATACCAAATGATCAGTGCTATGTCTAAGTCTGGTAAAAAGAATTTACTGGATACCGTGTTTATGACTGGCCATATACCCTACATGTGGAAACTGGCAACAGTTGTTCCAATTCCAAAGTCAAAAAATGTCTCCATCGCATCTGATTATCGCCCAATTTCTCTTTTAACTTGCCTCTCTAAGGTTTTAGAGAAGATTATGGCATCTAGATTATCTTGGTTTCATGAATCCAAGAACCTGATAACAAAACAACAAGTTGGTTTCAAGCGGGGTAGAGGATGCGTCGACGCTCTGTTACATATTGATTATTTCACAAGCAAAGCAATTTCCGAACGAAATCACATAACAACTCTCTCAATTGATTTCGAAAAAGCATTTGACAGAGTTGGTCTTCATGTTATCTTAAGACTCTTGAAATCGTGGAATGTTGGACCCAAATTCTTCAACCACATCAAATCATTCATGTCGCATCGGCGGTTCAAAGTTAGAATCAACAATCATTTTTCTGATTCCTTTCCGCTAAAGAATGGCATTCCGCAAGGATCTCCTCTCTCTGTCATGCTTTTTCAGATCGCCTTCAACGAAATTAGCACAATTCTTTGCCGTGTACCAAGAGTGGAACATTGTCTCTACGCGGACGATGTTACATTTTTACAAAAGAAAACGACAACACGAAAGCAATCAACATCCTCGAATCTATTGGACGAGAGATCTCCGCATGGGCAAACTCGTCAGAGGCTAAAATTTTCGTACAAAAATTTAAAAAAATGCACATTTATCGAAAGCAGATTTGCGATGCAGGAAAACTACTGATGCATATTAATGGATTACCAGTACTAAAGGTGCAGACGCTCCATGTTCTCGGGCTCACGTTTTCAAACAATTATCGTTGGAAAGTACACTGCCTTCGGTTAAAAAAACCCTTTTAACAAGGTTAAATTTCATACAGTACGTTGCTTGGAGACGCCATGCGCATATTAACACTATCGCTTATCTTACCAAATGCATATTAACACTATTGCTTATGTTACCAAAATGCTTGTGTTAAGCAAGATTGACTATGCTTTGATAATTTATGGCAGTAGCTGCAAATCTAATATCAACATCCTTAAATCGGTCTATCACCAAGCCGTCATAGCAAGTTGGTATGCTTTTCGGACGACGCCCATAAATAATATTATGATTGAAACTGGTCTCCCAACTTTAGAAAATAGACTGTATGAGTTAAAAGCTAAAATAGTCCCTAAGCTTCTTAATTCAAACAAATCCATTCTCGTTGATGACGTAAGAAAGATTATTATTGCGAAGAAAATTCCAAAGTCACCATCTGCAATTGACCATTGTTTGTGCATCGCAAAGGAATTGAACATTCCCTTAAAAATTTCCCGCTCTTTTGGTGTTAAACCTCCCTGGATTTTGAAAGACTGCTCTTTTGACATTTCACTGTCTATGCACAAGAAAGAAGACACTCCAAATTACGTCTTCAGGAATCTAATAGCTGAGAAAACCCAAGTATTGGACAATACTGGTTGGAATCTTTTGTACACAGACGGCTCAAAATCTCCTGGTCTGCCTCCTGCTTGTGCGGTGGTAGATGCTACAGGACGGGTTTTTCTCAACCACATATTTCACGAAAGCACTTCAACTTTCATAACTGAAGCCAGAGCTATCCTTCACGCTGCCAACCTTGCCCATAAAACCAAACTCAAAACCGTCATTGTTACTGACAGTTTGTCTATATTACAAGCTCCCCGGAACCCTTCGACTTCGAGATGGAGCACCATCAACAAATTAAGGAATATAATTACTACACCCGACGGAAAAATTAAAATGTTATGGGTACCAAGTCACATCGGCTTACTGGGAAATGAGCAGGCTGACCGAGTGGCAAAGTATGCTGCTTCTGCTCCTCTAATTATGGATGATGTTATGGAAAAGTTGGATCTTCAAAGATACATTGGAAGAAAAGTTAAAGAGAAAATTGCAGAAGGAAATTTACAATACCATCATCAACACTACTCTTGCATTAACCCTCAATTAACTCCATTTCTATATCCAACAAATGTTGAGAAAACCAAGATCCAAACATTTTCGAGAATTCGCCTTGGTCATACAATTGCAACTCACCAATGGATCCTGAAGAAGTCTTCTCCCCCAATCTGCTGTTGTGGAGAAACTCTTACTATAAAGCACATTCTCTGCGACTGCCTCAACTTTTCCTTGGCTAGAAGTATTGCATTTGGAACGATTAACCCTTTGAACATTCTACAATCAGCTTCAGAACAGAATATCAATTCAATATTTTACTTTATTAATACTACTAAGCTTATTATCTAATATCCATTTATTTAAATTAGAGCCGATAGCCTGTGTTGCTAGTGCTCAATGTCTTTTTTTTTAGTCTAAGAATTCAATTCATTAGTCTAAAATAAAAATAATAATAATAAATTTTTTTTTGGTACGGCATCTTTCCATTAGTCTTCTATCCATAGATTTCCATTTTGCTTTCGCTTTCTTTTACAACAACCCTTTCTGGTTTTCGTATTGACGGCTTTTTGTGTTTATGAATAAAGTACAAATTTTGCATCATTCCGGACAAATTATAGACAATTCACAGTATTTTTTTTTTTTGTTTGCCTGTGAGAGTGTGTTTATTAAAAACCCAAAAACTAGGTCCGCTCTACGGAGTAAATACAATTTCATATTAAAGAATTCTTTTTCAAAAAAATTTCAGTGAAATTCGTGGGAAAATTCACTAATAAAGACGTTTTCAAATGTTCGGAAACAATGAGGTTTTAATTATTACTTTGTCGTAAAACTCAACGCTATTACCTATCGATGCAATTTCGTAGACAATCATCAAAAATAAATTTTGTTATCTTATGAAGTTTATATTTTCAACTCAAATACGATAATTTTCAAGTAAATATAGTTTCTTCCGCCCATGCTTAAGCACAAAAAGCAACATAAGGAACATTTTAATGAACTAATAATTACATTTGGTCGTTAGAAAAGTATAGTCGGGCAAGGCCGACCCTTAGATACCCTACACCAGTTCATGTGATATAATTTTTTCGCTCGGCTTGGTAATAAGATATCATAAAACACACACTATTTTCGTACAAAGGCATACTTTTCATGAAAGTGCGTCTATTGGAGCATGCCCAAAACACGGCGTGCTCTCAATTTAGCATAAATTCCTTATATATTAACGCGTCTAAAAAATATATCTATGTGATCCAAGCCCCCCCCCCCCCCCACTGACCATTTTTTTGCTACATTGCGAGTATGAACCAATTTTTCCTTTCTTTTCCTTTTCCTGAAGGGCTTAGTATTCATGAGAAATCTTATATGGGGTGATATCCAAGAAGTAAACCCATAACTTTTGGCGCCGTCAAATTTAAATTGTTTTTGGTAGAAATTACGACATTCCGTAGCAAGCATGCCCGATTCTATCAATTTTTTACTAATCTCAACATGCTCGTTATATATCTGGGCGGCTTTAGAAGGCTTTTCAATAGCACGCATAAAATCCGCTTTAAAAGTCAAATACACTTTTTGTAATACTTCCGAGTCCAGTGTTCAATTCTTCTCCATTGCTTATTCTAGGAGAGGATACATTAATTTTTTCTTTCTAAATGCTGTGTAGATAGATAAGGAAAGTAAGTAAAAATTACGGCTTATGAGGGAAAGCCAATATGCAAATAAATTATCCACATTTCATTCCATTAAGGTGACAGGTTTGGGTGATTTTGGGTTGATGACATCCTCTTTCATTACATTACATTGCAGCAAGAGCCCTTTACCTGTTTAAGAAAATTCATATTTTGCGTTGTGTTAGAAAATTTCATTATTCCATAAATACTGTGGGCGAAGTATTGAAATCAATTTGGAATATGCGTCACAAATACGTTGTAATAATATATATGCAAAAAATAGGATGACTTGTGTGTCAGATGTAATCAATATAAAAGCAAATATCGAAAGAAGTAACAAAATACTCAAAAAAAATAAAAAAGAACGAGCGTTTCTCTACGTGATATATCCGATAATTTAGTGTCGACAATATATAATTTGTATAGTAAGCTGTAATCTGTAACTATTGCTCTCTGCAGAATTCAAAAAAGAAGTAGCTAATATATGTATGCCGCCAATATGAAAAATGGAAAATTAAAAAAAAATTATCTGGCGGCTAAATGAAATCACACACATACCAAATCCGATGCCAATGTTTGAATTGAATTTTTTTGTATTTTTTTTTGGATATATATTTTTTGTCAAACAGTGCACTGGAATTTGTAGGGATATTTATTTTAATCATCTTGCGGTTGTGACGACTATTTGAACTCAATTTGAGAAATATGAAATAGCGAATAAGAAATGGAATTATTCGGACAGACAAACAGGCTATCATTGAGAGATTGCAAGACCCCACAGGTATATAATGGGCTGTTCACTGCATTAATTTTGAATAAATGGTCATTACATCTCGTGTAATTAAACATCAACGTGTTAGTAAGGCAAATAATGTCACATCTGAGTCCGCAATTGATAAATTAAGGAGCTTTATTTATTTGTGGAAATAAAGAGTATAATGAAACGAAAAAGAAATGATTGTAAAGCGAATAAGACAGATTTACTCTCTGACACTGCAAGGAATTTCTCTTGAGGATGAGTACTCGCTAAACAGATGCCTTCTAGGATCACAAGACATTCAGTAATCAGCAGACATTTTTAATAATTTCATTACGATTAAAATTTCAGTCCTTTTTCTCAACAAGCTGCCCAATTATAAATAATAATTCGCCAGTCATCCTTAGGAGCACAATAAGTGTCATCGCTTCCTATGGTTTTAACAACATCTCCATAACATGGTATAATATTTACTTCATTATGAGCTTTTAAGCAAAAGTTTGATTTACTTTTAGCAAATACGCTACGAAAGCTACGAATCACAGATGGGTCTCCTTGTAAGATATTAAAAAATGCATTTACCAGTGAACGATGAACTTAACTTTTTAACTTTTTTAACATAAATTTAACAATTTTATTAATGTATAAACACTTTATTTAATGTAAACAAAACTTTTAACTAATTTTATATTAGATAAATAATGATAGATCAGACTTTTATTTAATATTTTTCAGTAAATTTTGTTCAGTTCCTTGAATGAAATCACTGATATTTGGTGTTTTTTGGTTATTTGGTTTATATGGTTGCGACGATTAAGCAAAGTGCTTTTGCGCATACAAAATTTTCTTTGTTTCACAGAAAGCCGTTACCTGTTTTTTTTCTTTTCAAGGTGTTTAAGAAAAGGAGCATGTAGAATAGAGCACAGAGTTGCTTTCCTATAAATATGAATGGCGAAATTGCTACTTTTTGTGTGAATTTCTTTTAATTTCTTAATTGAAACGTCGTGAATAATGGTCGTACTATATGAACTTTAATAACAATTTTTATTTTTCATAAATTTATTTGGCAAAACATGTTTAAAATAAAGGATTTAATGAACTATGATTTTATAATGAATCTAAACTACCTTTTTTGGTTTTTTTACTACTTTGATTTACATCTGTTGCGATAGTTCTTGTATATAGTTCGCATATGCGGCTTAACAATATAATATAATATAAGCACAACACCAAGTGTTGCCGTCATACTTGTGTATACTTGTATTTACTTGTATTTGTACATATGTACAGCGCTGGAAACGAGCATCATTTTAAACAAAAATGACTTGTGCGAAGGTAAGTTTTAATATTTTTTTTATTAATTTTGAATTTATAATAAAAAAATTTTTTTTTTTGTAGACAAAAACGAAGATGAAGCGAGGAACCAGTGGCGCTGTGAGTGCCGCAATGTCGAGGCAGATTTGCGTCGGCATTTAATCCCCCCATCAAGGAATGAGGGCGCCGAGAATCGCCCACGCGGCCTAGGCGTAGGCGCAGAAGAGGTGGGCAGTGCCCACCTCTTAATGATGGTGACTTGCGGCAACGGTTAAGCCGCCCACAGCGGAAAGGAAGAGGTGGGCGCCGCGGAAAGATGCTTCGCATCCAACCTATTATTATAATTCCCAAGCATTATTATTAATTTTTTCTTCTTTTTATTGTATTCAAATGTCAATTTCCTTTTTTTCAAAATTACAAATATTTTCTAAAATTATAAATCAAGTTTATTTTTTTTTGCTATAAAGGATTTCTCAGTTTTCCTTTTTTTACACTAAAATAATTACTAGGGTGCTTTACAAACGTTAACAATTTTACTTGAAAATTTGATAGAAATATCTTTTCCTTTTGGAGATTACATTCTAGCAACAAGCAAGGATTTCTTTTTAACATTTCGTCGGATAAGAATAAAAACACACTTTCATTTTCAGTGCTTAATTGTAAGTACCCACCTCTTAATGTATCGGTAAACGCAGGTAACACTGACTTATCTTGCCTGTTAAGCTTGAAATAAATTAAAGCGTAATATATTAATTTATACTATCTCTTTTGATTATTCTTTAAGTGGGTTTTTATGAGTGCAGTAGAGTTTTGGTAGCTTTCAGAACTGGGCAAGTAGTTATAATATTCTACATAGGCTTTGTAATTTTTCCTCAGCAACTCCGTTTTATGGCCCATAACGATGCTGACTTGCTTTTTATATTCGTCCTCTATTTGTTGGTGCAATGTTGTTCTATTAGCTCACTGGTTACTTGAGCGTAACACATACCGATTGGGCGTACGTATTTCAAGCTACGGCCACTCCCTATCTCCTTTTCCGTTTTAGCTTTTGTTTGATTCATAATTATGGCTTCATGAATCTAATATTGACCGTTCTGTAATATTTTCTAAAAAGAAAAATATATTGGTTTTTTCTCTCTTTAATTATTCAAACTTGTGAAAATAATTACGATTTTCTGATGGGAAAATGTATGAATATTTAAATTTAGTTTAAGCATTTCATTTATATAATCCTCCCATCGGCAAGAACAACTATGTAAGGAAAGATAACTGGCGACGGGGGAAGTAGATAAAGTTTGGAGTACCACGAGATAAAAAGCGAATCGATTAAAACTTTTTCTTATATATATATGAAGCATGTTCTTAGTTACAAAATAACATATAAGCGGGCCTAATCGGTTTGAACATGTCAAACTGTCTTTCACGCCAATAGGAAGCAATAAAATCCCTGGAATCATTTTCCTTAGTTTAATCTGAAAATCGGTTCGCTGAGAGGTGTGCAATGCAAGTTTTACTATAAATTAATCCTTTCAATTGTTTATAGTATCGATCCGTTAATCACATTGCAATTCGATTTTTTCTTCTTTTTATTGATGAACAGAGTCCACAATTCTGCTTTCACAATTATATTCTTATTAACTCCATATTTTTTTATTTTTATTTATAATTATCTGGTAATGTTTCACGTATTTATGTAAATCCGTGTATGTGTATGTCTGTGAGTTTACTCGATATTTGAACTGATGTAAAGACATACGGTAATTATTAATCATTATAAAATTTACCACTTTGGCTTCACCGTTTCTTTTTCTTTTCTTGTTAATTTCCAAACCTGATATGACCCTTTAGCATACTTAATATTTTTTCGTTATAGTTATCATGGAAACTTTTATCGACTTGTTTCAATTATAATTTCATGAGTATCTAATTGAGAGACACTATACTTTAGGGGAGCAAATTGATTCTGATCTTCTATTAATGTAATAACATGTTCTTCAACTTGTTCTCCAATATTCTGTACGACTACTTCGTGAGTAACGTGTTCTCCATCGATATCATGAATATTTTGCGCATTGCATCCGTTTTCATGCGTTTCAAACTCGGCAAAATTATTAATAACCAAACGACAAACAGTAAGCGTTTATGATTCTCAATAATTTGTATAAAAATTCCAAACATCTGAGAATAAGCGTCTATAATTTCACTATCATCATCTTCTTCAACTTCTGAGGCATTATCTTTTGAAAGCTCTGCGTTTGTAATTTGGGTGGGAGCAGCCTCTTTCGCTAAAGGTTCCTGTAAAGTAATAAAAAACTCCTTACAAAAGCAATACAAAATTTTCTCTTGCTTGTTCAAACGTACATTTATGTCAAAAATTTTCGCCGCTTCTCTCCCAAAACTAGTTATGCCCATAATTTTTTTTAAATTTTGACTCTCCAAATTGTCGATTTTTTACCGTACCAGTACCAGTGTATGTCCTTTACGTGAATTGGTGAAGCTGAGAGCCAAATATAAGTTACGTTTGTTTTTGGACGAAAGCACTTCTTTTGGGGTTCTCGGCAAAACTGGCCGCGGAATTGCTGAACACTTCGATGTTGATGTAAATTTTTGCCTTTAAAAGTAACATAGGCATTTACGAATATTATTTATAGCTTATTGAAGTTGATTTAATTTCTGCTGGTATGGAATGGGCAATGGGTTCTATCGGCGGTTTTTGCGTGGATTCTCATTTTATTGTCGAGCATCGACGTTTATCTGGCGTAGGTTATTGAAGGAAGTGCCAATAATTTCGTATACAAAGTTCTAGATGGCGAATGTAAACACTGAAATTAAAACTATGAATATAATAAACTAAAAAAAGACTGTAATACACTTTTTAAACTACAAACGTTACACACCGCTTTTGACTTTTATAACTTGAAACATATCCCTGTTAGATTTCATTGGACCCATATCATTCTCTTTGTAAGCATTTGTCGCTAAAATAGGTGGTTTAACAGAATAAAAAAGGAAAAAAGGAGAAAGATTGGAATGCTAAATACAAACAATTGATCCATTACTAACGGTAAGGGCATTGTCCATATATAAGATTACAGAAGCGGCTATTCTCATATGAGTCCAAAATCTTATATTGCATTTGGTAAAATAAATCGATTCCAATTCTGTAAATATAAAATATAAATCATTTGACATAATATTTATCAGTCATAGCTTACCTGACTAAATGTAAAATATAAATCATTTGACGTAATATTTATCCGTCATTGCTTATCTGAATTAAGCGCATCTCTCCGGGCGAGTTTTTGTTTTTGTTTTGTACTGGCTAATGCATCCCCCCGAAAACCGATTTTGTTACTAAATATCAGTCCATAGAACAATTAATTAACGTGAATTTCGCTGTCTTAAAAATAATTCTGCATCAAGAGGATATTTTGGGTTTACTAGAGATTGCTGCTGAACTGCAAGAAAAGATAGGAGAAATTGGGATTAAAACGAAAGAGCAACAAGAAACGTAAGATCGTTCGAGTCTACTAACTGAGGACAATTTAGCAGCGCGTCTAAGTTCATTGACTGAAGAGACTAGACAGATGATGGAAGCATCAGTGCCACGTTCTTCAAAGGTAGCAAAAGTTATTGACAGCATCAAATTAAAATTGGTGGCCAATTTGGAAATGGTCAGTTTGGAATTGACCTGTGAAAAGCGATCCCTAGCTTTGATTAGTGTTAATACCTTGGATGCTAACGTAATCTTAAAATCGGCTTATACAGAAGTGAAGCTATTTCTGAGGGATTCAAATGTTCTTACTAAACATACGGATTTCTTGAGTATCGTTGAACACGACGCCTTAAATTGCAAAATTGTCTTATACAATCTGGAAGAAACGAAAGATTACAATAAATACGATATGACAATTCGTGTAGAAGTAGGCGGCATGAAAATCGTATTTGTCAATTGGTTTTTAACATCGGTGTTGAGCTTTTTAGCTAATTTCCAAGCAGCCCAACAAGCTATAAAAAAGGCTTCAAAACAAGCCGCAGTTGTAGCCAAAAAGAACGTAATGACGAAGGAGAAGGTGTCTCGTATAAAAATGAATCTATACATAAAAGCCCCGGTGATCATTGTACCGGTCGATTCGCAAGCCACAAATGCGATCGCTATCGATTTCAGTCATCTGCATATAGCGAATAGAGTTAGCGATATTATAGAAGAAGAAGGTAAAGCGGAACCGCTTGTTATTGATGATATGAAAATCGCGTTGGAAGATATGCGAGTAACACGAGTTCAGATTTTAGATGAGCATCAAAAAATGGTTCTTCAAGAAAAAGGCGAAGATGAAGTTGACTTGAGCTACGGTTTCAAGGCAGGTGTCAATGTGATGGAGCACAGTAATATTAATTTATGTTTGAGATGAAATTTAACGTTTGTCTGGGTGAAGTCAGCACCTGAAATGGACGTAAGCGGTCATGTGCAACTTCTCGAATTTCGTCTTCTTATGGATGATTATGGCGCGATTATGTCAATACTTAATCGTAATTTGAAAGAAGGAAAAAACGAATTTGCACGCGTTGAAGTAGAAACTGATCAACGACCAAGTATGTCGTCGGCTCCAACAGCTACAACATTACCAACACAGGTCCATGAAGAGCCTGCGACCAAACCTGTAGAGATTGCTAAAGATACCCGTAAGGCGGTTACTGTGTAAAGAAAACGAATTAGCGAACAATTCAAATTCAATATACAAGTGGACAGTTTTGTATTGCATCTGATGACTCATCCAAAAAAGGGTCTGGCTCGCTTCGGCATATATTATCTGTCATTAAAAGGTAGCAAATTGGTGGACGATACATTCACGACCAATATGGTCCTTTGTCCCGGATACAACCAGTAAAATAACTACTTATATGTGCCGCAAAGACTGGCTTACTGTGGATGTCCCAGACAAACTTATCTCAACGTCGCTCGAAATTATAAGTCATTGCTTGGACAGCGATACCTACATGTTAGATGTTACTGTACTTTTAAAAGAGAACGAGACCATGGTTAAACCAAAAAATTTCCAGTTTCGATATAATATTGTGCGCAAAATTTTTACTTAGCTTGACTGAATTCTTTAAAGTACCGGAAATAGCCGAAGCGGTCACACTAGAAAAAGCTAAGGACCTTGTTACTCTTCATACTACTTTCACGAGGGAAAGTGCTATGTCAAGTCAATCAAAAAAATCTGTACAAAAGACACTAAGTAAGACTCATCTGCAGTACAACGTATTATTATTTTTATGAAATTGTCTCTCATTTTACAGCTTTCACAGAGCTGACAACTCTAAGTAAAATAGCAACTACAAGGGTAAGTTATGGTACCACAAGTTAATATATATACATGAAACTGTGAAACTTTCTTTCATTTTGTAGCGATCGTATAAGAGACTAAAAAGAGAAAAAGTTCAATTAGTAAGTTGCGAGCTACGCTTAACTGTATGATGAATTAATTATTGTAATAATATTGTAATTGGGCGTTGATCTTTATCTCTTCGATTTAAAAGAGGACGTTTTAAGTTATCAACAGCAACAGAATCAGCAAAATGAATATGTTTACGCTTTCCTTTTGGAAACGAACGGTAATACTCTAGTTCATCCTGCCTTAGCACAACCAAATACACATAATCAAGCCCCATACCCAGTTGACATTGGATATTTAGAAAATTGCACTGAATTTTTCAAAATCAGACAACGTCTATTACAAGAAGAAAGTGGCCAAGCTATTACCTCAGTGCATTTAGTAAAGAATCAAAAATCTTCATAAATGCTAATAATTTATCTTTGGCAAAATGTAGAGAATATATATATATTGTGCACGGTAATAACGCGTAAGGCAAAGACGACAATAAGTTCAGAAAATAATAAGGATATTAGCTACAATCCTGTCTTACAAATACCAGCTTCTTTGTTATCTTTTGTGAGGAGATCTCTTCACCTCACTTTTGATCAGATACCAGTGACCTACAAACCTAATGCAGATATCACCTTCCAGAGAAATATTTAAAGAAAAGTTTTCACACCCTACAGGAGAGTGGACTAATAAAATTTCAACAGCGCATTGCGCTAATTCTTCCTAATGACCATCCTCTACATACCAACCGCTTTCCGGTGAGTTTAAGGCCAATAAGATGAAAGATTTAATTGATAATATCTCTGGAGCTATTTCAAGAGCACAGAAATTTTCAAAGTTGTATACCAAACGTTGATAAAAAAGCTCTTCGCTGAACGAATAACAACAGCAAGTTGATAGTGATTTAATTTTAATAAAATTCTCGAACTTACCTTAATATGAGCTAAACGCAATCGAGATGATAATAGGTGAAGGTGAGTTTGGTTCAGTTTACAAGTGACTTCTTATTCAACCAGAGAAATCGAGAAGTCCCAATTAAAACATTACGTGACGAGCACTAACCCTCGAATAGCTAGAAGTTCTTACGAGAAGCATTCGTTATAATACATTTAAAACACTACTGCACCGCCCAATTGATTGGTATTTCAAAGGAGGAAACCCTTATGACGGCGCAGGAGTGCCATTCCGGTTCGACGCATGGTAGCTGACTTGGCCGCTAAACCAGTACCATATACCATAAAATTCTTCTCCCGGCTTTCCACACCACCTTTGAGGTGCCGTCATAGGCGCTTTGCCAACCGTTTTCAATGGCTGGCTCCCCTGTAGGCCTACACCGTTATACACATAATTTAAAACTATAATAATACAATAATAAATAAAGCCCCGCTTATTAATATAATATAATATAAATATATAGTACAAATGCTTATAATATACGCATACATAAGATAAATAAATAAATATGTGGCGGTATGCTGCTTGACAGTGGGTTGAAGGGTGTGTTGACATCTGCAAAGGTAAATTCATGTAATTACTAAATTTTATATATAAAGATGATCACAACCTTACCATTTGGCCTACGGAAGTATCGCATTCCGCTGAAGCGATATTGCAGTCGTTTTTTTTTAATCTAAAATGAAATAAAAGCAAATGAATATTTTATACATAATAATAAGAGAGGATAAACGCAAACTTAACTTTGGCATGCAGCGAATCTTCATGTGAGTCGATGAGCGGGAAGTTGGACTTAATCTTTTTTTTATCGAAAATAGAAGAAATAAATAAGTAATATATAAACATAAATATGTAATATGTAATAATATATTTACCTTCACTTTATCGATTTAATATACGATTCTCTTTATTGGCATTGTTAGCGGACCTTCTCTATTCGGAAATAGAAAACAAAAAGTAAGTAATTTGTAAGTTAATTTTATAAAAAATTTTAATTATCTTTACTTTGCTTAGTTTTCTGCCTGGGTTTCCGGTTTAGGGCATCCAATTCGGCTTGAAGGCGCCGATTCTCCTCCTTCAGCGCTGCTTCCGCTGATTTCGATGGTCCTTAGTCGTATATATCATTAACATGCTCCAGCGGGGCTTACGGCATTATATGGCGTCTGCTCTGGCGTTTCTGTCTCTGCATCTTGTAGTTCTTTTTTTCTTTTTCCTTGTAAAATCAGTTTCTTTATCTATGGTAAAAAGCGTCTGCCTACTACGTCCGTCTCGTCAAACCCTAAATATCGGTCCACCACTAATCTCAATCCGTATGTTTCCGTCTTTTAATAGCTGGTCGGTCATTCCGTTTACTGCTTGCCTCAATTCCAATTTATTGGCGTACCATATTTACGCGCACATTGACGTGCGACTTCTTCTGCCTATCTAATCGTCTTAAGGAAAATCTAACTGTGCGCAATTTGACATTAACCATTTGCTCGCTTACTAAATTATTTGTCCTGGTGAGTAGGTCAGTTAACTCCATCAACTTTACCCTACACACTCTACGTCCGTCAATAGCCCACAACTGGTATCCGTACAAAGGCATGCTAAATAGATTGTCAAGTATGAACGCCATATTGTGTATATTGTAGTGTGATCGCATATCGGTATATGCATCCACTGTGAAGGGTGAAACTTTAAACATTTTACAATATATATATATATGTTGCGTATATATAAATAAATTTACTAAATATGATATAAATATAATAATATAAAATAAATAATAAGTATAATAATATAAAAAACCTGAAAAGAAAATATAAGAAACAACAATCATAAACGAGTTACGCACAATGAACTGATAAATTTATGTCATATGTTAAAAAAAAATGTAGAAACTCTTTTATGTGTATTTCATCCCAATCTTAAGATATAAAAACCAAGCAAAGAATCGATTTATTTTGAATTTAAAAAATAATTGCCAAACAAAACGGTTAACGTGGGGGAATATAAGCGAAGCTTATAGAAGTTTTCAGCCCAATGCTATTAGCAAGTGTTGTGTAAAAGTAGTTCTTTCGTATATAATAAAGCCATCGGCACATGTCCTAAATCATAGCGGTGTTTATGCAACGCTTCCCAGTAAAACTGCCCGACAAATGCCAAATTTTAAATGAAGTAGCTATTTTTGTTATACTAGCTATTATTTTGAAGATGACTTATTACTATTTGCGCTTTTTTGTTTTTAACATGATTTCATATTAATCAATATATCATAATAATCAATTAAAAGTGCTAATATTAAACATAAAAGGGTTTCTAACCTCATGACTCTGGCAATTGGATTAAATTTTAGGTGGCTTCTTATTTTTAAAGGATAAAAATATTTTTTGCACTTTATTATTTTTATTTTTTAACGAGTTAGCAAAATAATTATTAAGCTAAACAAAACAACGATCAATATTATTCTTTTTAATTGTAATTTATTTAAATAATAACTTAAAATTTTTTATATTTTTTTAAATTTAAAATTAATAATAATTACAATTGCACACTAAATCAGTAAGCTCCGTCTTGTGATGTTTTAGACGTTTATGGAATTTTTTGGAATCAACCTCTACAAAAGAGTTTTGTTTTAAACGGAACATTTTCGAGCCATCATCAACCTGCAAAGGTTCCTTTAAAACTATTTTTATGATATTTTACAGATTGTCAAATTATTTGAGAAAAAATTTACATTCAGCGACATGATCAATTAGAACATATTGGAAATTGTGTAAAAGAATTACCTTAAGCGCGTATTGGAATTAGGACACTTTTTTAGAGACCAGATTATCCACACAATTCAACGAAAAATCTTTATTTTCTTAATTTGGATTATTTTGTAAAAAGGAAAAAGTGAGAAAAGATTAATCAGCTCATAATCGGGTCAACCCATGGCCTATGTCTAAGTTGCACTAATTTTTTTGTCTTTACCTCCGTTCTTATATCTTTTCATTCGAATTGTCGATTCAGGCAGCCGCTCTAAATGAGATAGAAATTGCGATAGGCGTCTTTTTGATAATATAATATAATAAAAGATCCCCGTTAATATAAATTACGATACGCAAGAGAGTCCATGTTTGGGTACTATTATAAGAACGGAACCTCCATTTCAATAACCTGTAACTTTTTGTTATTGAAACTCGTGTTTGTCGGCAAACATAATGTGTATTGATAAAAATGCGGACTGTAAAACGTTAGAAGTAATGTCTGTCTAGGGTAATGAGTGTAAAATTAGATACCATAAAAGTTCATATCCTCTTTTTTGTTGATACACGAAAGATAATAAATAATAACATTAGATTTAAAACGGTCAAAAGAAAAAACCATACCTTAATGGCTCAAACAAAAGAAGTATAAGAAAATCGGCATTGATGTCGAAAGTAGAAAATTCTTGAGAAAGAATGAAATAAATTGAGAAAACACCGCCCACTATTGCATATACGTATAAAAACAGGAAATATGTATAAATAAACTTTCTATATTGCGCTTGTGTGCTTGCAATGGTGCAAGGTGCACATGCAAATGCGTATTCAGTTTTCGTATTAAAAGTAAAATACAATACATTTGTATTCTGAAAGTACAACATATGAGATACTTCGGTCCATCCAATAAAAAAGAAAAAAATTGATTCTTAACTTTTATACTATCTTATAGCAACTAAAGTGTTTTGTAATTGCAATTGTAACAACATATTTTATAAGGAATGCACAGAATAATTTTCAGCATATGGCCGTTAGTTTCTATTTCTTTTGCACACAACCTGCATGCAATAACAATAATTGACATATTTGCGCATTTATTACATATTCTCCATTCTACATACAGCATATCACACGTACATGCATTCAAACTTTGCTTTATACAAAAAAAAAAAAAACGCAATTAATATGGCGGCACACATCCATGTTCTTGTAATGCCGCCAATATGGTGTTCACTATGAATAACGCACGTGTACAATAAATATACGTTATATGGCAGAATTGTACAGAGGCTAGAAATTGCCAATTTATTTTTCAAAAGTATTGTAGACCCCTTATCAATCTGTAACACACTTAGCTTGCCACCTTCTACGCTCCAAACACTTCCATTTGATACCCAAATCGCTGGTATTATTGCGAAAGGAAATTGTTAATCCATCAGATCAGGTGGTGTTCACTATACTTATTTTATTCACTCATTCGCACATTCACTCATTTCTTCATTCATTTATTTATTCGCGCATTCATTGTGTTAATTTGAAAAAGGGAAAGTAAGACGCCAACAGGATTTCCAGAAAAACTATACGAATCTCAGATGGATCTCCTTGGCAAAAAATTAAATATATGAAATTGTTAATAATAAATAAATGCACTTACCGACAATGAACTTTTGAAACTAGAATTTAACTTTGTTAAAGTTAATGAAGATTTTAATACACTAAATTTTGTTAAAGTTAAGGAAAATTTTAATATGATAAATATTTACAAATTTTTGGGCTTTTTTTATTAAACACTACACACTTATTTTTCATATAATTTTCGTAAATTCTTTACAAAACGTATCAAATCTTAATAAACATACTATTTTCTAATGTGTTTTAATACATTAAACTTTTTTTATAATGTTTTGTAATTTTTAATTCCTCTTTTTCAAATTTTTTTTCGCAATTTTTCACTTTGTCAAACTTTTTTTTGCACTTTTGAAATGGTTTTGATTTTCCGCTAAAAGCCGTTAGTTGGTTTTTTCCTTTACATGGTTTATAAAAAAAAAAAAGTACTATATATTATGAATAGAGGGAGAGGGAGGGGGAGGGGGTTGCTTTCAATAAATGGTGGAAAAAACCAAAACAATTCTGTTAAACCTAAACAATTCCGTTAAATGAGACTAAGTGGTGGAAAAATACCGACAAAGATATTACGAAGTAATTATTGGAAACACTGGATGGCAATTTCATCGTGTCGCAAACAGGATACCAACAGTTACTTTTCACATTAAACAATTGCACTAAGCCCATAGAGTCAGCGAATAGCGGAGAGCCACAGTCGCTAAATCCCTGCCGTACCAATTGCCGTCCCGGCGTTAAAGCTAAAGTTATATTTTTGCATTTTGAACTTAGGGTACAATAAAATAGCCGTTATGTTTCGTTGTTTTTGGCTGGCTGGAGCAGCATGGTAGCTCAACATAATGTGATCTTCAAAACCTGAGAGATATATCGCAGAACCAGATAAAGGAATTATTTCCCTTTGGCTGTCAGTTATAGTAAAAATGCGTAAAAATTGCATGCTTTTCCCTACAGCTATCAATTTTGTAGTAGCCACCACAGCTACCACATCTTCCTCAGACAGCTGCATACTCCACTCCTTATTACCAGAAGCAGCCAAAGCAATTACTATTAGTTTTGCTGAATCCTTACCAGCTAAAACTAAAGCCGTAGAACTTAAACTCGCCATATTATGATTGCTATAATTATGTATATGCAATGAATGATGAACACTGGCGTCATGAAATACTACGTCAATAGCACCATTGGCGCCATCGGCATGAGAAGTTCCAATACCCACGCCATTCCATACCAAATAACGATCTTCCAAATGAATGGAGGTATGATTGGACTGAAAAGCGGTTTGTAGCTTAAAACCGTTCGACACAGCGGGCGCATTTTTACCTATACAAAGACTTAAAGACTCGTTGCGAAACACGGAATCCTTAGTATCTTTGTTTGCAGGTAAGTTTTCGCCATTGTAGGTTTTGATTTGATTTTTTAACTTTTCTATAGATTTCCAGTAGTCATCGTCATCGTCGTTAGCTGCTTTAATTTTTGCTAGACGTTCAGCAGCATCGTTTGTATCTCCTGTAAATTCTATTTCATCAAAATCATTATTAAATAATATACACTTGTACAGTATAAACATACGATTGTACAGTATAATGGTCGGTAGATGCCAAAAGCTTGTCCCCTCTCTGAGGCAAGCACACTACAAATTCACCCAACCAATTAGAAATGGGATCATTGTCTTCAATTCGTAGTGTTTTCGTCACTTGGTGGTTATATAGAAAAAAACAGCTAACGGTAAAATAATATAATTTTGTAAAAAAGTGCAAAATCGAAAATTTCTTTTAAAAAATTGGAAAAAGCAGAAAAATAAAAAAATTTACATTGTTTGGTAAAAAAATTTTAAAAAACTAAACTTGACGTATATATATTTATTTTTGCAAGCAAAATCATGGAACTTAACAAAACTCCGCTTCTACGAATAGTGGTATCAAGGTTGTGCGATCTTCAATAACGTCGTTAATTTTTTTTTTCTTTATTATGAATATATGTGCGTGCATGCGCTCTTTATTTAACGAAATTAATTTGTTGTATTCCCGAAAACGGTTTGCTTTAGAGATATATATATATATTATATTTAAATGATAAGAAAACTATATAAAGTGAATAATTTTATAGTTTACAGAAAGTGCCTCTATATTTCTGAGCTTAAACAGCGTAAGAAAAGATTTTCTATGAATGAAGGTTCCGAATCATAACTATTGTTAACCCTGCGGGATGTTATTGGGTAGCCATAACATGATAGCACGGTGTTGTGAATAATGCCATACAAAAGTAAACGTCGTTGTGCGTACAATCATCAAACAATATTTCCGTAGATTTTAAAAGAAATTGTGAACATTCTCCATGATAATATCCTTCTCAAAAAAGTAATAGTTTGTTTGTATATTCTCTGGTCATGTGTGTGTTGGCTTTTTTATTTCTCAATTTTCAATCGAGACCTTCTAAACACACTTTGATTATTATTTATTGGCTTTTACTGGTATTCTGGAATAATTAGAAAATAGAGTTGTCTGGTTTTTTATCTTTTATTTGGTCTTAATATGTCGTATAAATACACCTGATTAAAAATCTTTGAATGACCAAGTAGCTTTTAACACTATCAGTAGCAGGAGTTTATCTTTATAAGAAAGGTGCGTAGCGTGAAGGAGAGCTCTGGCTTCGGTGTTGAAAGTTAAAGCACTTTCGTGAAATATGTAATGAAGAAGAACCTGGCCTGAAGCATGCGCGACGGCACAAGCAGGTGGCAGACCGAAAGATTTAGAGCCGTCTGTATATGAAGTATTCCAACCGTTACTCTCCAGTATTTAAGTTTTTTCAGCAATTAGATTCGTGAAAACGTAATTTTAAGTGGCTTTTCTCTTGCGCAAAGACAGGGAAATGTCAAAAGAGTAGTCTTTCATAACCCGTGGAGGCTTAAGACCAAAATGGAGGAAAGTTTTTAATGGAATATTCAAATCCTTTGCGACATACAAACAATAGTCACAAAATAGTCAATTGCGGATGGTGACTTTCGAATTTTCTTGGCAATCATAATGTTTTTCACACCTTCACCGAGAATAGATTTGTTTTAATTAATTTTAGCTTTTAATTCATAAAGTCTATTTTCTAAAGTTGGGAGACCGGTTTCAATTTTGATATTGTTGATGTGCGTCGTCCGAAAAGCACGGCAACTTGCTCTTAAAGCTTTGCGATTGACCGGTTTAAGGATGTTGATGTTAGATTTGCAGCTACTTCTAAAAATTATCAAACCACAGTCAGTCTTGCTTAAAACAAGCATTCTGGTAAGATAATCAATAGTGTTAACGTGTGTATGGTTTTTCCAAGCAACGTATTGTATGAAATTCACCGTTGTTAAAATGGAATTTTTTAACCGAAGACAGTGTGTTTTCCAACGATATTTGTTGGAAAACGTGAGCCTGAAACATATTTACTTTCGACAAAGGTTTTTTTTTTTTGATTTTTGTAGTAAAATTTTAGCGCCTGATGAATTTGGTTATGTAAAGATCTCCCTTGCAATAGATTCGAGGATGTTGATTGCTTTCGTACAATATTTTCTCTTGCTAAAAGTACACGTCGTTTACGTAGCGACAATGTTCAATTTTCGGTATACGGCAAAGAATTGTCCTAATTTCATTGAAAACGATCTGAAAAAGGGTGACAGAAAGAGGAGATATTTGTGGAATGCCATTCATTAGTGAAAAAGGATGGGAGAGGTGATTGTTAACTTTAACTTTAAAGCGCTGATACGACATAAATGCTTTGATGCAATTGAAGAGCATTCCATGATTTCATGAGGCTTAAAATAAGAAAAAGACCAATTCTGTTAAATGCTTTTTAGAAATCAACTGAGAGAATTGGTACATGATTCCGTTCAGAAATTTCTTTGGTTGTAAAATAGTCAATATGTAAAAGAGCTTCGACCCAGCCTGTACCCCGCATGAAATCTTCTTGGACTCAAGAAACCAAGATAGTCTAGATGCCATAGTCTTTTCCAATACTTTTGAGAGGGTAGATAAAAGGGAGATTTGGCGATAGTCTGGTGCGATAGAGACGTTTTCAGACTTCGGAATTGGAAATTGTAGGGAACGTAGCCAGTCAAAAACACCGTATTATACAGTTCCACTAATTTTTTTTTACTTGATTTAGACAGAGCACTAATCTTTTGGCATGGTGTTTGGAGAAGCAACTTCCAAGTTCTAAGATAGATATACAATTTTCCAGGAATCTAGCAAAACTATCATTACCATTTCAAAGAGAAATTGGAGTTCTTTGGAACTGGAGTATTTGTTGTCAGAGGAGTATTCGTACCGTAGTTTTCCACAATATTTAGAAATCTCGTCTGTGTCTGTTAAAGTTCCATTGGGAGTGCAGATGGCCAAAATTTTACCCGAATTTGTAATCCCAGATGAGCAGTTGTGCGAATGGCCTTAGACATAATAGCAAAGTCGTGATTGCAGTTTCCGTTAACGACTTTGAATTCAGAAAATGACTCGGCATGTTTGCGGGGTAACAGAGTAGTTTGGAAGACTAACACCGATTATGACTCGAACGTGATCACCACCATGTAGATCATCAGTAAACCATAGGAAGAAGTGGCGGAGAGTTCATCAACATTATTAACAAGTCCCTTAATGTGTCATTGTAAAATTTTAAAAACTTTATTTAATTGTAGTGAAATTAAAAGGGAGTGATGCGTAGGTTATGTTGACATGTCAGCGTCTCCGCCGAAAATGTGTCGATAGGAATTTTGCATGAATAATATAATCGGTGCGTAGGTGGTTGGGTACATTTGAAGCGCAACGAAAGGGCTGATTGAAAAATGAAGGATGGGATCCATTAGAACTTGTAATATGTTGAGTGGAGTTGAGAGCTTGTGATTCTGGAGAATTTAATTTTTCCGATTTTAGGATACGTGTTGTTGTTTTAATTTTTTTAATATTTGCTGTTGCTTTGATGTTCTCAATATTATCTTTGGCGGGTGATGGATCTTTTTTCGCAATATAGTTTTCGGCTGATGGTAGAACAGGTTTTTCATTGGAAGGAATTGGAAGAAGGCTTATTAAGCTCGATTTGCGAGGCGACGACAGCGTAGGTATTACTATTGGTTATTCCTTGGATTTCAGTTGGATTTATTTCCCTGTATGGGTCGCCCTTCGCCCATGCTGCACTCATTTTCTGTTTTGATTTGTAGAATTTTAAGCATTTGTATATAATGTGAGCATTATTTGTCTAACGCCGAGTGCTGATCATTGAAATTTGTGGAAAAACTACGAGTACAGCGTTCAGCAGGTGTAGGAAGACCACAGTTAGCACAAGTCTGGTTCATTATTGTATCTTTTTCTAGTATGACCCAGGTATTGGCGGATTTGCATCTCATAGGATGTGGAATGTGGAGTTCCGCTTTACACTTAAGCCAAACAACATCAACAGGTCGCATTAAACAATAGGTCAAAAGTCTTAGTTATTCTTCCTAAAAGGGAGTCAGATTTTCCGTTATCGTTTAATTTAGTGAATTTCGAAGACCAGAAAATTCTAAGTTTCAATACGTGAAGATGAAAATTGACCCATAACAGTAACATCTAGGTCTATTTTTGGATTCTGCTCTGTGTAAGGATTGAGCTTGAATTACATAAGCTTGCGTTTTGATCCCGTTTCCCCATAAATACGCACGTGAAATATTTGCTTTAATAACATATAATTTTTGTGTTCTATAATAAAAATAAGAATTTTGTTAGATAATGGGGTATTTAATGGTCGACCTTGCCGGATTATAATGTTCTTACTTATTTGTTCTTTAATGTTGACTGTTGATTTAAAGCGAATGAACGAAAAATGTTTTGTGAAATGCAGTCAGCAAATTTAAGTTCGAAATTCTGATACGGCTCAAAAGCCTCAGGGCTTAACGTGCGCGGATTAGGGTTAATCTATATACACCTAGTTGCCTATGACTAATATTTGAAGCTAAAATGACTAGCCTTTAAGGCATGTTAAGGCTATATAAAAAGAGAGTTTTGAGCAAAAGCAAACAATAAAGCGACATAATAAAATAATATTCAGCTAATAACTTTTGTACTTTTCTTCTAAATACGTCCTTGATGATTTTGGGGCCGTTAAAATTTGTTTTACGTTGCAGAAAATTAACATAAGTTCTTCGTAAGTCATTCCTCTCGCGTAAGATATTAAAATGAAGTTTTACAAATACTTGGAAATGTTTTAAGAAAATTACACTGAAAAGTTCGGAAATTTATTTCTAAATTTTTTGAAATAAAACCCTAAGTAAACGAAAGTAAATTTGGTTCCAGCGTTTTTTTTTTATACATAAAAATATTTCCTTTGCTGTTGTGTCAATGTCGCGCGGTTTCTTTTTCAACTTTTCGATATAATTTTTTATAATACATGATTACTTCTTCGATGAATAAACGATTACATTTTAATAAATTTTCCATCAATAATGATTTGACTTCATTTATTTGTTTACCTTAGAAGTCATTGAAGTATTTCACTTGTTTCTCAAAACGTAGAATATTGAAATCACGGAAAATTTTACTCGTGTCTTGTTGTTCTTGTCGTTTCTTTCTTTTCCTCTTTTCTTTTTTATTTCAGATTTTTATCTTTAAAACTTAAACATTGCGTGTTAAAATGAAAAAAGGAAATAAAAGAGAACGCAATAGCACTTGAAAGTTTCATTTAAATTTTCCGTTTGAATTGTGCTTACTAGTGGAGGTAAAGTTTTAATTATCCATCACCTCTGCATACATGGGGCAGGAAAATAAGCATAGTTGTAACTGACGTAAGATGCACAGAAATGCACTTTATCATTTTACGTATTTTTCCAACTTATTTGATGTCAAGGTCGCACCACTGAATTGCGATTTTTAGGATAGCATAGGTTTCGTTTCCAAGTCTTAGAAAATGTATTTACAAATTATTTAAAGGAACTTATTTTTACAATAATTCTTCTGATCTTGTTTGTTTTAATACCACGATTCAACTCCCTTGGCTGAACTAAGTTTGCCTTCCGCAAATATTGTGCTTTTATACTCTTTTAAAAACAAGTTAACAGTATCTAGCTTTTTCACGACACTTTTTGAATTTGGTTTCTCAGGAAGTCAGTTAGTTTTGAACCAAACTAATTTTATCAAATGTAGGGTTTCTTTCAATAATTTATGATATTAGTGCAACGTGAAAAAATATGTAATAGCGAAAAACCAGCATGTCCTACAAGCTCTGCATGTTCAAAATATCCTAAACGGTGTTAAACGTTCCAACATTCGCTGCTTAATTTTAATCTAATTCAGGAACAATAACGACGCTGAAACAATAACAGATTGAAGCTATTGTCCACATAGGGAGAATTGTCATTTATCATAAGTGCTACAGATCACAGTAGACAGAGATCTATACAGCCAAAAGTTGTGACTTACGCTAACAACATGAAATCGCATACCAGCGGGGCTTCAATATTACAACAAACATAGACATATCTGTTTTGATTCTCAGCTTAACAATTATTAATGTTCATATTAAAACAAGTAATAAGCCGATAGCCTTAGATGCTAATGTTTTTAAGAGTTTAGTCTTAGAATTTATTTCTCTGACGAAATTAATAATAATAGTAATAATAATAAAACAAGTAAGAACATTATAGTCTGGCAAGGCCGTTCATTAAAAAGGCTAAACCACCTTGTGTAACGCAATTTTTATTTTTATAATAGAACATAAAAATTATATCTTGTTTCTATATAAAGGTAAATTTTTCAGGTGCGTATATATGGGGAAGCGGGCTTAATATGCAAATTAATGTAGTACAAGTTTAATACTTATTTATGGCAGGACCGAAAAATAGGCATAGATGGTCCAAATATTGTAGAGTTTATTTATTATTAATATAATAATAATATTATGGGTCAATTTTCATCACCAGATATTAAAATTTAAACTTAGATAAGAGTCAATTTTCGTCAAAATCCTTGTTAGGGGAGGACCGAAAAAATAAGACAAGAAGATCCAAGTTTGGTGTATTTAATTTCTTTATTTTAAATTACTGTTTTGATAAAATTTTCTGCATGAAGTATTGAATATTATACTTTTTTGTCGTGTGAACTTCAGTTTTCGTTATTGGCTACTACTACTTAGCTACGTTTTCTGAGAAATTTTGAAAATTACATTTTTGTCAATATAATCACTTGTCGGAATAAGGCTTTACACGAGGAGTGTTCGAAAAGTGGACTGATCCGAACCATTCCCAAAAGCGTTCTTACTTGGGTCAAAACACGTCACTATACTAAACTTCAATATCTAAAAAATTGCGACCTGTAGCTTGAACAAATGTATACATGGAGAGACATCGGACGGACAGGCAGACAGACAGTCTTAGATCAATTCAGATTAAGATTCTGAATCGATCGGTGTATCGGCTATCTTAAGTCCTTCTGCGTGTTACATACGCCCGCATTATCTTTATATATCCTGTACCAAAATTGGTGTAGGCTACAAATGCGCGCACAAGTGGTGTAGGGTATATTAAGCTTTTATATGGCAAAAAAGTATATTTTTGATGACCAGAATAAGTAAAGAGTTCTAAAATCCAAAACAAAACAATTAAATTTGCTATGCATGTTAGTTCACGCCTTGCATACCATACAATATAAAGACTTTCATAAAAAGTGTGCCTTTCCACGAAAATAGCTTATAAATTTTGCTGTTTTACCACGTAAATGAATAAATAACTGTGAAAATGGCTAAATGTTATTAGTATTCCCAAAAGCCAAGCCAGACCAAATCATAAAAACCCTACAAACGGCGAAACGGAGCGCGCCGAAAGGAGAGCACTGAAATCTGTCAAAGAGATCAAACGGGAATTACGGCAGGCTGCCAGAATTTATTAACAGCGCGAGCTAATAGCCGTGAAAAATGTAGTAAATCGTCATTGCTAAAGGAGATCTGTATAACTCATCGTGCAGTGATATATTATCACCAAATCTGCTATCTGATTGAGAAGGATCGTATAGAGTTATCATGAGGACAGCTGACAGGTAGTTTATGAAAATAGCCTTGCTCGGAATGAACAAGATTTAATGGGCTGCACTGTTACGAAAATCACACATTTGGTAAAACATGATTTTCTAGTAAGCAAAATTGTTAACATGGAAAAACCAAATACAGAATTGTGATAATCTACCAGTTAACGTCATAAAGTAAAAGAGTCTAGGTAGCTGGCAATTACAACACTAATATGGTTTGTAACATCGTCAATAGGCATTTTACGCAAAAATAAATTAATCCTTAGATACGCAGACGGCACATGTCGAACTTAAGGAAAAATCTCATTGTACAAAATATAAACAGCGTGATGTTGATAATAAAAAGGACTCAAACTACGTAAGCTAGGGTTAAAGACGGATTATTAGTATTTTAAGTATTTATGTTAGCCGTTGCAGTTTTATATCATAATTATTTTGGGTGCATATTATATCTAAACTACCAAAATTATGAAACACAAGGCACGGAATATATTTTGCAGCACCAATCAGTTGTAACAAGGGTGTACCGCTGCTTGTACAATAACTCATTTGGGATGTGAAATTTGCAGAATATATAATAAACATACGTGTATGCAAATATAATATATATAAAATAAAAATAAGTTAGTCCTGCAGTACTTTTTTAATTGTAAGGGATTTCTTCGTGTTTCTTGACAGAATGTTTTTATTGAAACTTATTAAAGGATTTGGCGAACCTAACACTAAAAGTTCTTCAATTTAAAACCAGTAAGAAAGTTACAATCGGTTGGGGTCGAAACTCTCATAGTCACCACCATTAAAATCTTTGGTTTGTTGCATTCTATTCTGCAAGACCAGTTATTTGATACACATATCGATGGTATTTTTAAAAAAAAATATTTACCCTGCGATTAATAAGCAAAAAAAAAAGAAAATTTAGTCACTTATAATTTTGTGTGGGCATGGCCCACAAATTTTTGTTTAAAGAAACTTAATTGCGTTCAGTTCATCCTTTACTGCGCGCGGGCCCTCTGACCAATTTGGAAACTTTTCAATACCAACTTCAAATCGATATTTTTGTGGTTGCGACCAGGAGAGTGTCAACAACACAGCCACACACATCTACAAAGATACAGGCTGTCGATTCAGAATTTCGCGCTAATACTGAATAGGCTCTCTGAAGCTTGCTTTTTATGTAGCAAGCATTGTGACAAAAAGAGTATACCAATGAAAACAAAAAAATTAGACTGGTTAATTCACCTTTGGTTTTTTTTGTACATATGCACACACTTGTATGTGTACCATAATGCATGTTCTATGTGCTTCTGGCTTTTAAACCTTTGATGTACTGTGACTTCATTTTAAGAAACCATTAACAAAATTTTTTGCTGTACATATCATGCCGATTGATAGAGTTACGAGTGCTATTGATAACAGAAGCACCAAAAGTAGCTGACATTTTACTATTTCTAATTTTGAATCAAATTTTGACCCAGCTAGTATAAAGTTTCTTCGTATTTCTTTATCTTTCAAATAATAATTAACATCATCTAGGCGTTGATACGCTGAGTAACTTAGACAATCTAGAGCGTATTAAGCATCAGCGGGGAAATCCATATATATTTTTGATCGATGGTCATTCTTCCTTCGAAATAAGAAAAATCATTTTTGCTGCTCCGCAAGCATTTTCATAACTGCTTCATTTCTAAAATGCTTTAGGTGGAGCATTCATATGTATGTTGATGATGTATAAATCTACCTCCTTTGACCATTCGGATTTGTGAAGAATTTAATCCACGGCATCAATAACGTTGATAATTTAAAGCTATATTCAACTTAAACCAAAGCCACCGTTATATTACCTTTCTGAATCTCTGATTTGTAACCACGACTTCAAATTTAATTCTGGTTTAAATAATGATGATCACGTTAGTTTTACGATAATACGCGCTAAATTAGGATTGATTAAATTTCTAACTGTGCCACTCGCCAAATCGTCGATATGTATGGTAAAGTTATGTTTCCGACAACAAATTACAAACCGTTGTGAAGTGTGTCACATACGTTTTTGAAAACGAAGAGAGGACATGGTGTCACAGATTTTGCTAATGATTTTAGAATCCGGTTATCCAATTTTAGTATTAGAAATTTTAATTCAAAAGCTTATCTGCACTCGGGCACTAATATAATTATATGCGAGATTTATGAGAACCAAGCGTACGATAATGTTAATACTTTCAGGGGATAAATACTTAATATCATCCAGATTATTTGCGATATTAGGTTGAGAGTGGCAATCAAAGTTTTATAGTTTATGAAAATAATATGTTATAGTAAACACGTTCTGATTTTCTTCAAATTTATTTAAATTATTCTTATTCATAGTTTTGTTTGAAGGAGACACCTTAGTTTTACTGGCAAAATTTTAATTTATTTTAAGCGATTTTGTGTAATGACTCTTGGAAAACTACAGGAGTTCCGCATTTGATTCCTTATGTAACAGAAACAGGTACTTTTGACTGTGATGATGATTATTCCCCGTTTATGTTATTAATTCATAGTTGTTAAGTGAAGCCAGCTTTTGAAAAATGATTTGTTTCCGAAAATATATATGTGTAGAAAATATACAAAGAGTGAGTATGTCTACGACGAGAGGTGACTAAGCGTTTTCACACAGGTTTTTCAATCACAGTTACACACTACCCATCCTTTAAGTTCAGCACTTTCTAACGAAGTAAATAAATAAAAAACGATACGAAGAAGATATGCGAGAAACTAATATGCCTAATCTAAACACATGCTACAAGCTACAAGCTAAATGACATATGTACTACCAACTACGCGTAAATGACTGTTTATTACATTTAAGATAAAATATATTCCCAAGCACTATAAAATATACGCTGAATATAAATTCTTTTAAGCACCTGGCAACACTTTAATATATAATAAACAATGAGTAGAGGAGAGTACAAGAGCGTGTCGCACATTAGCAATGAAAAACTTTTTGCGGCAAAACGCCAGCCAGCGGATTTTCGTGGTGGTTAGAAAAAAGTTAAAATAATTTAAGGCAGTTTAAAAATAAATGTTAAGAAATCTAGATATGAGCAATTTATAATGAAAATTTCATCGTATTAAAATCTCAATAAGTTGTGTATAGGAATAAAATTTTTAGTTCCAAAGCATTCGAAATTTTGTATAAAACCAAAACAAATGTTTTTGTTGTTGGCTGTTATTGATTGAAAAAAGAAAAAATCGAAAACAACTTTTCGCTAATCCTATGACACGGTGACGAATATTTTTGTGCATGAACAAAAAAAAATTTCCTTACAATAATATTAAACGCCAGTAAATGAGGCTGTGAACTCTAATTAATAATATTAAGTTTTAAAAAATATAAAAAAATCAAATTGGAATAAAACAAAAATTAAATTATTAGCAGTCTATGCGTGCTGAATGCGGACAATCGTCCGCACATACATAATAATAATTCTTGCGTAAACGAATATCTACGCTGTGTACGTCTAATTCTGTCCCCTCAAATTACTTAAAGGTAATTTGTGTGCGTGCATTTCTAGTTTTTGCAATACACAACCTTCTCTTCATCCACTTCGAATGGCGAATATTATAATGGTGTAATGCAACTTCACATTGATCTCCTTTGTTTAAATCTTTACATATCCTGAAATTGTGTTTAGGTAGATCCTTTTAAATCAACATATAACAAATTTGCATTGTACCGTTCTACGTATATTCAAATACATAATTGCAATTACCATGTCTGTGATTGAAGAAATTTTAAGTTATAAATATTTGACGAAGGAGCACTTGGATGGATTCGACCATTATAAGGTAAATTATAAGTCGCATGATTTAAAATATACACTATCTATCATAACCTAATGGTTAGTCTACCACGCTAACTTTCGAAAAAAATTCATCGCTTATGTACATATTCATCTTCAGATTTATTAGTGATAATAGTTGCTTAAAGTCCGTACAAAGAGACTTTACTCTGCATTTGTTATTTATACACGGAAAAGAAACTTTCACTTGGCATTACGTACCCAGCAAAAGATTGGGACTACACTAAATGTGCAAAAATTCGTAAAGTGTTCTTTCGATTTACATATTTTCGTTTACTTTTATATCCCAGGTAGACGTTGGACTTATAATTCGTTACCTGATCTCCTTCGTAGGCCTGCGGTGGCTTGTGTCCCTGGAATTTCTCAGTTTTCTCCTTTTACGACATTTGAACATTTTTGGTTTTTAGCGGTTCCAAGATCGATTTTTACCTTCTTTTTATTTATTTTTTCTGATATTCACCCAAGTTCACGTTATTACGTTTAACCAATCGAAACTGTTCACTACTTAGAGTGCAGCACATCTTGCTTTGCATTTAAAGACATTTTTAACTATCATCTTCACTCGTTGGTCACGCATGCACTACTGCTAGTCTCCTATCTGCTGAGTATGCATACAGAAGGCCTTAGAGGCTTCAACTTTATTCCACGAAAGAATGTCCCAAGTAAGCTTCTCATAACGTTTTTTGACAATTGCAGCTGGATAGATAGATCAAGTTAACTTACCGTACTCAATTCAGACTCGCTCTTTCAATTCTTTCTCAATTGTCACCAGTGCCAAATGTAAAACGCGCCTAAACATTACCGTCTATTCGTTTGGCAAATTGCGTATTATTTGGGCCGTATATTATCCAATTCGCAAAAAGACAGACAAACCGCCTTTTGATAAAAATGGTATATTTTATATATATATAAGACGCTGTATATTTAATATTAACGCGTATATTTAATATTAAGGCGTCTATCCATGTCGCGGCGACAGAGTACAATTTTAATTGTTATTTAAATATTGTTCGATCAATTATTTCTTTAAATAATTTTTTTAATTGTAATAAATACATTTTTTTTTCTTACAGTACAGTGCACGTGATACCTCACCGCTTAGTGTTTACATTATGCATCCTTTTTGGAATTGGATTGTTAAGGTAAATATTGTGAAAGCAGTTTTATTATGCGCATATAAAATGAAAAGTGCATTATATAAGACTAATGCCATTAATCACTGGAGGCCTATATCTGTGCATTCAAATTCATGCGTATTATGATAAGAAGCGTGAACGTGAACGTCACTCAAGTTTGTGTACATTTGGGAAGCAAAGCAATAAACAAGAAACAAATCCACCATCGTAAGTGAATAGCGAAATTTAAATACTTTATGCTGCAATATTAACCCAAACGAAGCATTTCCACTTAGTTAATTGCCTAGTGGTTGTGAGTAAATACAAAATGAAGTTGTTTTAAGGTTTAGTGTTAAGATTTTTAAAAGGTCGTTGAATTGAATGCCCAAGGAAGTTATTGTAAAGATTTTTTTTGCTCGTTTGTAGAGCTGACATGGCCGTCGCTTGGTTTTCGTTGTCCTCAAAGATTTGTTTCTATTTTATTGTTATAAGGCTTATGTCCTTCGTTGGTATAAGAAAATGAAGGAAAAATCAATACTTTGCTACGCTGGACATTTTAGACGACAAGTGCGCTAAAGCATGTTACAATAAACTTAACTGTTACGAAGCATTAGCATCGATTAACGCGTGAAAAGCGGTGAGGTCGTATGCAAAACTTAAAAAAAGAAGAAACCGTTTTCTGTAATGCTCTGTAAAAATACAAAAATAAAAATAAAACTTATGAAAATGATTCGGCAATTTTTACTATATTGGCATATTAATTTTTCAGATTTTCTGTTTAGATTGTATACTTTTTTTCAAAAAAAATATCTAAAAAACGTACACTCGCATTGGCGCAAATCTTTACAAAAAAAGGAGTTGAATAAAGTATGAAAAGCATAATTTAAGCTGGTGTTGTTTTGCAGTAGTGCTAGCCTTTATATTTTACGTTTATATATACAGTGATCCGTAAGTACACTTCGTATCTATAAATTTTATTGTTTATCTGTCAATAAGATAATTGAAATCAAATTTTTTAAAATTTGCCGCAAGAGAATTTGTGCATTGCATAAAGCACCAATAATAGAGACTAGTAATTTAGATAAGAAAACTGCTTTATTAGATTAGAAATAACACTTTTACTGGCGAATTTTCCGAACTTGTTTGAAGTTATTTGCACTAAATGCAGTGTTGTAGGGACGGATTACATTTGATTATACTGTAATATGGTGTTTGTAGGGATGGATTACATTTGATTATACTGTAACATTAAGAACATTAGGATTAGAATTAAATAAAATCATTGTTCGTTTAATGAACGAAAGTATAAAATGATGCTAAAAATACGTATATGTATTTTATTTATATTTATTACTATTATTAGGGGTACTAATTAGTTTTCTGTATTGAAATTGGTTGTTGTTGTCATAAAATGTACACAGAGCTTAGACGTTCGAGCTTGTACGCCATAAATTTCAACTGATTACAACCGATGCATCAGCGTATGTCAATGGATAAATAGGTGGATGTCGTTTAAGGCACTGTTTCTTTTTATTGAGGTCAAATTGAAAAAAAATACAGTTGAAGACCGTAGCAAACTATAAAAAAAAATTAGAAAATCGCTTATAAGGTTCCGTGCAAAAAGTGTTAGCTTTGATCAGTCTCCTGATTAGCACTTGCTCAGTTCAGTCACATTTAGCAGATCCAAGGCGTTGCAAAGTTGAAGATCTGTGAAAATTTGTACATGAACATTACGCCTCGAAACCACGAAGTGTTTCGTGTGTGCTCTATCCGATAAGAGGCAAAACGCCATAAATAAATAATGGTGGTGGAATATTCGATTATTAAACTTTGTGATAAGTTATTTTAAGCATTTTTTTTTTATTTTAAGATTGCTTGGTACTTTGTTGAATATGGGCATCGATCGGGACGATTTTTCTGAGCTTTCAGCTGGATCTAGTATTGCACCGAGTTTTGAATTAACGTCCCTTATAGAGCGACCGTTACAATTCCTTGTCTATTATGGGCTTGCTCTTGCGACGATGTTTAACTTACATTTTTTTCTCTGATTGGCCGACATTCATTTTCAAATTGGCTTGCGACTTCAAGTCTAACCAACTTTTCTCTCTCAAAGTGTAACTTTTAAGAACAAACGACGTTGGTTGGCAACAAAAAGGATTAAATCCTCTCAAAATCTTATACTGATTAACAATATATGTATATGTTATGTTAGCTCTCTGATATGTGTCTATATGTATGTATGTATCTCTATGTAGGAGAAATCCTCTGGCGGAGTGTAAAGGTTTTAAAATCAAAAAAAAATTATCGATTTTCTGCTAATTTACAACAAATCGCTTTAGTTAAACTTAACCTGAGGAGAGTACAAGGAAAGAATTTGATATTAAGTTGAAGTTTCTAGGTAAAAAAAGATGCAGTCTCAATCGCAACATCCAACAGACTGACAGACGTACAGAGAAGACTAAAATTTAATAAGGTCCATAATGCATAAGTATTGCCTTGGAAATATTTGGTAAATCTTACATATTCATTGCGGTAGATTTAAAATAAAAACTATACAGTTCTGTTTATCGATTGTGATATTGGTAGCAATTTTGATTCTGTAGTATTATATAAATTGTACTTAAGTGGCGACTTTTAGCTTCGCATCTAAACCTACACTCGGACACGGTACATCGCTAAATTGAGTCGAAATTGCACGCTGAGTAAGAACATGAATGTGGTCACGTATTCATGATTGGTTTAGTAAAGGACTCTCAACAATTAGTACGAAAAATATTAAAATTTCTATTTGCAGCAATTTAACGAAATTCTTATCTACAAAATGGCTAACTTGTCGAGTTTTCAAGTAATCTGCTCAATAATGGACAAGATACGTTCTATTTTATGTTTACAAGTAATAATCTATGAAAGGAGTGAATCAAAAAGCTTATGTTTCATGTTTTGGAGAGGTATTATACTATTCGTTTATAAAGTCGCCTTACAAAATATATGACTTTTTATCTCTTAGCTACAGATGCGACAACGTCCAGACATGGTGAATTTTCATTTACATATAAATACTAAAACGCGTTGACACATTGCAAATCTTCCAGCCATTTGCCGGAGTTGCAGTATATCGTCTTTGAAACGAAAGAAGAAATATGACAATTTGCCCGAAATATGCAATCTTGGTACGATCTCTTAATCGATGTCTTTTTTGTGCCCACATGTCTCAAAAAGCAAACGCGTGTCTAATTCGTAATTTTAAAAACCCCCATAAGATATATATATCCATGTTCGGCCGTCTGTTCGCTGAGCGTGCGATTATATTTTCAAAACTTTTTTGTTCTCGTAAGATTAGGACGAAAACCCAGTTCATCCATAATGTCGCTCACAGTTAATGAAGATCAGAGAGTTGGACAAATTATGCATTTTACTACGTTGTTATTCCTTTGATTGTAGTGTTTATGTGTTTATGTTAAGCAAATATTGTTGAATATATTTGAGGAGTGCTATATACTTTCAAAAATTTTAAAATAACAATTTATCGAAGAACTGCAATAATAAGAACGGATTAATCTGTAGGTTAGGTGGGATCGTCTAATTTTAAATTGATCAATTTTAATGTAACCGTATTTAACACAACAACCATGTGGTGGGTATTGAAAGGTCCACTTTAATTTCTAAATTTTTTTGGAAATGTACATTCAAATAATCTCTGATCTACTTAGATTCTCATTTCTAGGATATTACGAAAGACCAATCAGTATCTTGTGTAAATAAATATCTCGTTTCAAAAATCAATAAAGCAGGAACGAAGTGCATAGTTAAGAATAGAATTGTAGAATGAGAATGAAGAAGAACATGGACGACGTCGTCGTTTTTACTTTTGAATTAAGTAAATAGTTTTTTCTTTGATTACACTCAAAGTCGTAACAATAATGTCGTAGTAATAATAATCTTCTCCTTACAGTTTTTTCCCCGCTGGCTGGCGCCGAATCTGATGACCTTTCTTGGATTCTTATGTACAGCTTTAAATTTTATACTGCTCTCTTATTACGATTGGAACTTCTACGCTAGTTCCAAAATGCCGAACACAACTCCTGTACCCGCTTGGGTTTGGTTATGTACCGCGATTAATATCTTTTTGGCATACACGCTGGATGGTATAGATGGCAAGCAGGCGCGTCGGATTGGACTTTCGGGACCGTTGGGTGAGCTCTTCGATCACGGTTTAGACTCATACACAGCTGTGTTGATACCCACGTGTTTATATAGTATTTTCGGACGTTGTATACAATATTCGGTGTCACCCATGCGTATGTACTATGTGTGTTGGATGGTATTTTTTAATTTTTTTCTTTCGCACTGGGAGAAATACAATACGGGCGTATTGTTTTTACCATGGGGTTATGATTTGAGCATGTGGGGCTCCACAGCTATGTACTTGACCACTTGGTGGTTTGGTTTTGAGTTTTGGAAATGTGATCTACCTTTCGGCATACCTTTCGGCATTGCTATCGAAGCGTTGCTGCACTTTAGCGCCTTTGCCAACTTACCAATGGTGATGATCAATGTGTATAAGTAAGTGAACGAAGTATAATTGAAATTGCTCTTATTTTATTCCCGTATTTTAGCGGCTATGCTCATCGTACCGGGAAAATGCGTAGTTTTACGGAAGCTGTACGTCCTTTATGGCCAGTACTGGTGTTTATGTTGTTATTGTTATCATGGCCTATTCTATCGCCCAGTAATATAATCGAGAAAGATCCTCGCGCGTTGTATATGCTAAGTGGCACAATATTCTCTAACATTAGTGTAAGTGTTGTCGGTTGTAGACATTTACAATAAATAGTGAAGATTGGCTAACATTTAAATCAAGTAAATGCCAGGCAAGTTGATAACAAAGCGATTCATCTTCTAAATCAGCAGCTCTCAAGCTGTTGTACTCTATCAGTCGTAGCACACGCAGCTCTTCAGAATGACAATGATAGGAGCTAATAAAATACTTCTTAGAGAAATATATGATTGATTCGTAACATGATGGGTACATAAAAAAAGTTGGACGATCGTTGCCTTAATTTAATTATAATTCTTTATGTATAAATTAAAAATTTGAATTTTATTGAATTTTTTTGTATATTTTTTAAAATTTTAGTGCCGTTTAATTGTTGCTCAAATGTCCAATACACGATGCGAAAGTTTCCACTGGATGACACCGCTTTATGTTCTATGCATAGCTTTTAGCTTATGGTGGCCACTATTTGAACGCTTTTTGTTATATTTTCTACTTCTGGTTACTACTCTGGCTCATTGGCATTACGGTGCCAGCGTCGTTAATCAAATGTGTGATCATTTTAACCGTATTTGCTTTAGTGTTAAAAAGCGTAACGAAGTACAAATGAAAACCAAAAATGTAGAACACAATGGTGCTAAATCGCCGTCAAATTAATTAGGGGTCAAAGAAGAATAATTTCTAATCGAATAAATAAATATATAAAACCAAAGACCCCCCGAAAAGAAAAACGAATATAAAAAGCGAAGAAAAGAAATAATTACAAAACAAAAAGAACAATTAACTTAATTTTTTGAGGCTGATTATTAAAATAATAAGAGATTATTTTCTTATGGTTATTGAGAACAAAGTTAGCTATTTTGTAAGTAGAGATTTCTCATTTTAAAGTTTAGTTCCTTTTTTATTTTTTATAAAAAAAATGTTTTCTGTTAGATTTCTTTGCTAATTTTATTCGAAATTACAAGACTTTATTTATAGCACAATGCAAACTTTATAGGTTTATAAGTTTGACTAAAAAGACAAATATTTTATGGCATTTATTTAGCTTTTGTTTTTAACATATGTTAATAAAACGTGATAAAAAAAAAGGAAATCAGTATATTCAAAATCTTAATATTGACTACATACAACAAGAACTTACCTTTATCTTACCTTCTGCTAACGGAACTGTTTAGCTCAAATATGTAGGACTCATTTTAAATTTAAAAACTGCTTAAATAAAATTGTTTAAACTTTTATTTATGTTTTCATACTTCCCTTCCACATATTTCCATGTATTTTTTAATAATTATTTTGAACCATTACGACCTCATTTATTTTTAAAACAACTTCAAAATGACCTTACATTTGCCATTACCAAAAATGATTGCAATATTTTTAAACTTAATTTAAATGATTATATAATATAATCGATTATTTAACATTAACTATATAATAATTTAAAATTGAATTAAAATGTATATTAATTGTTTCTAATAAAAAAGATAAATTATTAAATTTAACTGTAAATGACAATTGAATATTAATTAATACTACTAGCTGAAGAATTTTTTTTATAAATTTGGATATGGTTGAACTAATTTTTTCAAAAAGGTACATCAAAATGCCGTCCTGTGTTCCCATTTGAAGTAGCTATTCGCCCGCAAACTTTTAAAAGTTTAGACGAGAAAAGGAGACTTTTACATCTGATGAACTAATCGTCTCATCGATATGATCTATGCGATCTATGAGTGCAATAAGATATCACGGATGAAATCAAACTCAATCAAATTGAAAATTTTTTTGAAGGAGGCTTAAACTAGCAGTGCAAACAAAGAAGAAGATTTTTCTTTCGTGTCATCCAATATAGTCAGCGGAGTTCATGCCGCAATATTTTTACGTTAGTTAACCATGTGAAAAGAATTATTGATTTATTGAAATTGCTTAGCATTCATTAAATGAAAAGCATAAAGTTGGCGATCCACACCATGAGTATGAAGCATGTCCTTTCTTCTGAGCAATACTTGCTTTATCTAATAGCGCAGTATTCAATTTAATGCTCCACGGTTATGAGATAATCGCAACTACCACAAAACGTCTCGAGAAGCCCTTGGTCAGGATGAGGGCAAGACAAAAGGCTCAAAGAAACCTTCGTAAATTGTAATCCTAATCCCTACAAATTCATAAAGCAAAATATGTCTCCATATGAGGAAAGTAGAACTTTTTCTTTTTGTAAAAATTTATGGTTTTAAGACCAAAAATGTCTGCGACAATAAAAGATTCGACTTTTTTTTTGTTTTTTTTTAATGTGAGCGATCAGTCGAGGTGTCCTCTATACTTGTGATACGGTCACTATCATAAAGACGAGTAACGAAAGGGAGAAATATCTTAAAATCCAGACAAGATCGAATTGCATTCAATTCAAGTTATGCTTACAACTCTTTATTGATGCACGATTGCTGAAATGGCAATATCATTAAAAAAAAATCCCCTTTAATTGGTTTGTAAAAATAATTTTTTAATTTAACTTATTATAGTTGTCCTATTTTTATTAATATTCTTAAACCTATAGTATAATTGTAAACCGCTTTAAAAGTGTTTCCCAGTCTTTTAAAAACCAATTAATATATTGTAACAATTTATGTAATTTTTTAAACGCACGTTTTTAAACTTTACGATTACGCTTCAGCATATTTAAAAAACGGTATAGATAAGACTTAGGCCTAAAAAATTCGTGCGACGTTATTAGAGAACAACAATAATGAAAGATAATTATCATTATTTACCTTGTAACGTCTTCATCGTTACCTAACGGGTCTATATTATTTCTGGCCTTGTTCTGCATTTTTTTACCTGGCATTTCCACAAAAACTACTTCCGGCTTCGAAACGGAACGTGTATTCAAATTTAAACCAGTTATTGACCCATTGGTTCTTGTAGACATAGGAAATCTTTGTTTATCAAATGATATGTCTTCATCTGTGTACAAAGAAAATTCGCACGAAATGAGTCAGTAATCTCACAATATTATATCATATCTATTTTACCTAAATTTTCGAGCAATTCTTCGGTTAGCAGCAGTAAAGACGAATCATCTTCTTGCGGTAAAGCCAAAAAGAATCCGTCTAATTTTAAACGATAATTCTCATTTCCTTTCTGTCTCTGGTCGTAGTGCAAGTCATAATCATCCTTAGGTGTTAGAAGACTTAAAGCCAATAGTTCATTTAAGTGGTCGTTTGGCCCTTTTAAATTGGGCTCAAATGGTTTGCTTGCTACTACAACTAAAAAGCAATACACAGCGAATACGAATAAATGATTATGAAATTTACACATTTTGTCTCTTGCGGTAGACGATTCCGTAGCCCTAAACTGTTATGTTGGCTAGCTTGGAAAGCAATGATTGGAAATTTGTTTGATCAGTCAACAAGAAACATTCTTTGTGCGACTAGTTTGTCTTCTAAGACTAAGAAATCTGTTTAATTTTTTGTTTATTTTTGCATTCAGTAAAGAGTTGGTAAAGGTTTAATTGCATACAGGTTTTCTAATACTATTCTTGATGATTTTTTTTTTTTCTTTTCTATTAATTTCCTATACTATTCTAACAAGTTCTTATGGTGCTGTCTTAAGGTCTAGGCTAAAAAATCAGGTTTTCCTTCTCCACTTTTTCTATACGTCTTGTAATGTTCAACATGATAAGATGTGGCGAATTTGAAGTTGTCTTAGAAAAGTCTTCCGCATTGTTTTCCAAGACTTTGCAAACTGATGACTTTATAAAGATAGCTAGAGGTATAGTTGTAAAGTTAAATGAAAAGAATTTAAAAAGAAATTGTTCGCTTTCAGAAATGTTCATCAAATTTTTCAAGGAGTTATAATTGAAGAAAAGGCTATTCAAACCTAGGCCACTAGTCGTAACAGATGGAAAAAAAGCAAGCTAAATGTGCTCCTAGGTGCAGTTAAGCTGAAGTCTAAGGGAGAGTTAACGAAATACTATCCAGATTACGAAACTTAATTTTTCAGGTCACATCTTCAATATAAACTTATGTGCGCTAACATAAAGAAATTGAATGCGAAACGACGACACACAAACATGCTTGGCAGCTGCCAATGTATATTTATCAACGTAAACAATGCGGTCAGCTTCGCTTGGCGAACTACTTTAGAGAACTGCTTTCAAAAATTAAAAATTTCAATGCGGCCAATTAAGTTGTTCTTAGGGATCGTGTCACTTCTTTCATTCAATGCGACCGTAGCAGAAATATTGAAACAGGAAACTGCGTTATATTATTAAGGTAGGGCACTTTCGGTTATTAGAAAAGAAATGAAAATGGAAAAAGTCACTGTTTTTATAATACCCTAATCCGCCTGAGTGGCCGAGTAGGCAAGAGTCTCGACTAGCAACTCAATGGTCGCGGGTTCAAATCTTAAGCGCGGTACAGTTTTTAAAAGCCGAAAGCCTTTAGATACTTAGCGCTTTTTAAAGACTTCAGTTTTAGAATTTATTGTCTGGCTAAGTTTATAATAATAATAATAATATTTTACTCTAAAGTTAATTTTAATTTGCTTTTATTTCAAAGGAGAGCCCGATAACAATAATACAGTATTTCTAAAATTACTTATATGTAACATATTCATAGAAGTTGTTTATTGGAAATCTAAGGCGCTGGCAAGAGCTGTGAAATTTAAAGTAGATAATTTGTACTTTATTCCAGCAGATGATGTTTGAAAATTGATACTAACCGCTTCCAACAGCTAAGGATGTGAAAAAATGAGCAATGTTTATATTGGTAATATCTTACCCTATATAGGGCTAATATTGATGAACAGCGTGGCACGGAGTCTTTTGCTAGGATTATCAGGACGAAGACTAAAAAATGACTCCCACGCATTTACGAATATGTTTTAGAAGAGAGTAATTGCGTTTTGAAAATGAGCTAAAATTCCGGCAAAAATTAGCTAAGATGTCTACATCGCACGCATAGGGCATTTGAAGCTGAGCCGTGGCCCAATATACTTGTTTTCAGCTATATTATGGGCTCCATTTCTCAACAAACTGTTAACATGCTGGGTATCTGCATTATACTAAATTTGCCCTTAATTTATTTGTTTTTAGTAAGTCGCATTCTTTGCGAACATTTTAAAATACTTTTTCTGCTATTAAAGGATATTTTAGTTTATTATACACTTTGGGCGATTGGCACACAATTCGCCCTGTGGGCATAAATAGAACGGAATATGATAATAATAATATCTTTTTACAAGAATCCGCGTTGGTCTAACCAGTGCAGCACACTAATTAAAAAATTGACCTTCACGAATTGCAATTGTGGACAAAATGTTACAGTTAAACATGTACTTTGTTAACTTTCCAATATTCGAAGATGCGCTCGCGGAGCGTCCAAGAGATATTGAAAATACCTAGAAAACAAAACATCAAAAAGGTATAATATTTCACTTTATTAAAGCGAATAGAATGGCAATCTAGTGTACCTTTTAATAAAAGAAGAGTCTATAGTCTTGGTTGCTAGTGCTAATCCTACTTTTATTAGTCCTACAATTTATTTCTTTGCTCTACATAAATTATGATAATAATAACAAACAATGCTTTTCCGGAATTTATATAAATCTTATGAAATCCGTGCTGAACTATTTCGAATTTTCCAAATAGTCTGGCACACACGTCATCCAACGCTACTGCTTATCTGTCGCTCGCTTTTTTACAAGGTTGAAAATAAAGTTCTGAGGGAAAATGCTGTTTTCAAAATCTGAAAATAATTAATGAAATTATGCAAATCCCACGGGGAACAAGGTTACGATACGAATTGTACTACTTACGAAAACAAAAAGATTTCGATCAATTTGAAAAAATAAACCTTTTAGATAGGCGTCCTTTTGCGAACGTAGTAAAGGTAAAAGCATCAAACGTTTCTGCTGCATTGACATCTTATGCCAAGGGAATAATAAGTAGACGTCACTGCACAACGATATGCTCTACAAGATAACAATAAATTTGATTATTATTTATAACATTTTATATTAGTTAGTAAGAAACTGTTACCTCTTCTCGTATTTTCTCGCCGCCAAAACAGTAAATTACCAATTGTATCATGACCGCAAACACGACCACAATATTAAACGGGGCATTTGATACGTCCACCTCACTCATTAGAGCATGTGTGGCAAAACACATCTGCAAGCAGCTCATTGTAACTTCAGCCCATAATATTTCACCAAATATTTCATTCAATGATTTAATGAACCCTATAATATCTAAGTGATAGACAATAATCGTACCAAGATCGTCTTCGATAGAGTATTGTGGGTTCGTCCTTAGGTTTACTGCCATGATTTCCAATTTTTTACGTAAAATGCGAAAATGAGCTGATATATTATAAATAAACCAAAAGTACAAACTATCCAATCCAACTGTCAGACTTGCCATTGTGTTGAGATGTATCACACAAGTGATATAGTTAAACGCAAAGTAACTTAATTTTCCATCCAAACTAAAACTGCATTAAAGAAGAAGTAATTATGTTATTGAATTTTGAAACTTGTAAAAAATAATTTACCGGGCTTTTAAAGGTAATTTTAATTTAAGTTCTGCTGAGGTATAAGTTTCATAAAAGCTATATATTAGAGAAACGGTGGCAGAAAAGGTAACTGCTGCGCGGCAAGTATACGAGTAGACTTTAGCTATTAGTTCTGCTAAACGATTTTCTGACATCCACTCATCGTACTCCTGATTTTTTGCTGTAATTTTAATGTTTTATTAGCAAAAAAATTAAATTTTTTTTTACTTAATTTGCCTTTGTCTGCCAATTTGTTCACCCTGTTTATTAAATTTAAGAATTTACTTCCTTTAGCAAAAAATATGAACATTTTAAAGAAAAGCAAGATATCCTGATTAAACACTGACAACGATCCGGTGATTTCATCAAAATTTTCTATGTTATAGATGGCAAAATTTATTAGACCGTAAGTCCAATAAAAATTACAACTTAGCACAAAGAGAAGCTTTAGCGGTTTATCCACTAGGTATTGACGTTGCGCAGCCTTCAAATTAAAGCCCAAGACCGCCAAGTTGCGTTGTTGAATGCTTAAGAATTTTGCACATATTTTGTCAGCCATGTTTTTCCTCTCCTTTCCTTTTTGCAGAAAAAACGTTTTATAAGCAGTTAAAGAATTTCCTCGCTTTTTTATACAAGATTTTGTTGAAACCACAGGTTACCATCATGAAAAGCGGATTTCGTTAAACTTTAATTGAACTTTACGTAAATCAAAGGTGTAAATACATAATTTTCTTCATTTTGTATGTTGGAAAGAAGTTTATATAAATTGTGGATTTTGTACATGAAATAATATGATCTCTATGACGGAGTGATTGGATTAAGATATTTTCAGAAAAGATGTATTTTAAATTTTTTCAATTTTATCGTAACAGTAGCAACACGAGAGAGAGGGAGAAAGAGAGAGATAGAAAGACTTAAAGGCATACAGAAGTGTGCACTTGGGTTCGGCGATCGACTTAAAGGAAGCAAGTACCAATAGATTTTTGATATGTTTTTTATTTTGGAGTGTTGGAACTAACTAACAAGCAAGAAAAGAGAAGAAGGCAAAAGACAAAAAGGAGCAGAGAATAGCAAAGAATATGCATATATAAGGACAAGGGTAACAGAAGGACAAGAGAAGAGACTTTTTATGTTGGACGCTCGGACCGAATAGTGAAAAAGAAATGGATGGAGACAAAAACAAGAACAAAGTAGAGAATTAAAAACGAGAGAAGAGAGGAGACAAGCCAATAAAATAAGATAGCATAAGATAACATAAGATAATGCAAGATAACATCAGGTGCAACAACAAAATACAAGATAAGATTGGATAAGACAAAATAAAGATATGTAAAGAAAAGTAAGAGTGCCAAGGATTATATGACACCTTTTCTGACATCAACATCGCTGTAAGTTTAGCTGTTTTTTATTCTTTTATTTGTAATGAAACTTTTTTGTTCATTTTAATTGCTGCAAATAAATGGTAATTTGCATATTAGAAAATTGTTGAGTGCTATTTTTTTTCCTTTTTTTTTATAACAATTTTACTCTTGATTATAGTTTCCAAAAGTAAACAAAAAAAAAAAAAAAAAAAAAAATGGCTTAGACCGCGCACCTTGCATTTGCTCTTTCAAATTTTCAAATTATTGTTTTCGATAAAAAGTGTTTTCATAAATATCATAGTAATCAGGTTATCAATTTGACTTATTTTTCATTTGATGAGAAAAGAAGTTAAGAAGAAAGCCTGCTTTTCACAGTTACAAAAAAGTTTAAGGAATAATAAATTTCATGCATATTTATTACACAATAATGTGAGGTCTATCAACTCTGACAATTGAACCAATCAGCAAGAATCACTAACTTGTTTTTTTGACATGTGCTTGCATTTTTATAAGTTCAATGACTTGTTTGTGCTGCGGTTTTGCAATCACAGATAAGACGAGGTAAGAAGAGCTAAAAACGAAAAGACAGGAAAAACTAACCATAAAGAAAAGTCTTCTTACATTAACTTTTAGAATTTTAGCCAAGTTTCCTCACGGAAATTGTTTGTAAGCGATTCACATGTATGAACTAGAATGAAAACTGGTTTTGTTTAACTTCAAACAGTAATTGACCAATTCTAACGCATTCAAGAGGAGAGAAATTATCTTGCTTTTCCTTCTGTTATTCTTCAAACTGTGGTGGTTATTCGATTATTGGTCATTTCCTTTATTAACGATACAATAATATATTAAGTTGTAGTTATGCGTTAATCAATTTTTTATATGTTCACAAATAATCATTACAGTTTTTAAAGTTGGTTTTACTTTTACTAATTCAAATTTTATTATTTTCCCTACTACTAATGCAGATTTTCGAATATATGGGAAACGGGTTATCAAGGGATGTACAAGGGATGTCAGTAATAAAAATTACAAATTATTCATAACAAATAGAACTGCATCCACTCACGTTGCCGATGACCCATCAAGTACTACGTGTTGAAATATGCGCATGGTCGGAAATATGCGGAGGAAGAATCCATATACTGCGCAAGTTAGGAGAAACTATATCATAGTTTGATGCACATAGTTTATCGGTCATAAAAGTCAACCTTTAAATTGCAGCTTAAATACCGCTAATAAAGTATGAAATGACTTTATATTGGTCTCCTGTGAAACGCGCAAGTAGACCTTGCAGACATATCCGCAGCTTCGAGTATTGGCACATTTCAGAAAGGTTTCCCCTTCAAAAGTATGTTAGGAAAAGTTCAAAGAAAAAAATTGACAGTCGCACCATCCACACTTTTCGCATGTCACTCAATGTTTAGGAAATCAATTTCAAAACATTTGCAAACATTCGGTTCGGTCATACCATTGCAATCGTTGAATGGAGACCTAAAAAATCTACTTCGCCAATTTGGAATTGTGGACTTAATCTTAATATATACTTTATGAATTTCGCAACCTTTCCCAGATTCAAAGAGTCGTTTTCGGAGCGTTTTATGGATACGTTTGCAAGCGGTTAGAGAAAGAAAACGTCTACATTAAGCATCTACATTACATAAATAATAGTAGTTTAGTAATATTTTAATTAACTTTTAACAAAAATATTTGTAAAGATTTTTTTATGCTAAAAGCTTCTGCGCATTAATTTCACCGTTAACTGTCTTTTGATAGTACCTTTTTCAGATCATTTTCTAACTGAAAAAAAAATTTCAAAGAGTTATATTGGCTTCGCTTGAGTTCTAATGTATACAACTTGCAAAACTTTATGTAGATTGTGAGCGCTCCAGGGGTATATTCCTTTTGTCCAAATGTTTGCCACGCCTAGAAGAAAGCTTTAGAGACGCCACAAAATAAATATATTTTTAATCAGCATTAATTCATCTGTCCGTCTGTGCATCTGTCCGATTATCTGTGTGTGTAATCTCTGTTGTAAACGTTGTCCTGGAAGCGAAAATGAAGCTATCGACTTCAAATTTGGCAGCCACATTGGAAATTCTTGCACCCGGATTGGTTTTGAAAATCGACAAAATTGGCCAAAAGACGCGCCTGCAGTATTACGTAAGCTGAAGGCATCTCTGTTTTTTTAAAATGAATAAAAAATTGGTGTTTTGCTCATTACTGATAAACCACCGCAGGTACCAAAATGAAGTTATCACTTACAAACTTACAAAAGAATTTGAAAATGATGCAAACTTTTGGAACAACACACCTATGACGCCCACCTATCTCTGTAACAAACGCTATGAGCATCTTTGCCTTCTGTGTTTTTTGCTTCTTGCTCATAAAGTTCGACACATATACCATACAAATTTCCACTTTTTTTCTAAAAATAGAAAAAATCGTCCGCGCCTATCCAGTACTATAAAGTATGAAAATTTAATTATTTTCCTTTTTTAGGAGAACGGTGATGGCTATAAAAGATTCCGTTACGACCGAATATAAGTTTTTTACTTGCTATATTTAACTTTTCTTATGTTAAGCCCTAGGTTGGTATCTGCTATATTTTTCTTATTGTGAGCCAATCTTTTTAGATTTATCAGCTAGTAAATATAGAAATTTAGCACCCTCCCATCGTTTAATGCTGAAAGTAAAGGACAGTTTACTGTTTCAAGGAAGAAACTTGCATTACGTTTCGTTCATCATTAACTTTAAGTAGAAATTATTCCAAAAAGCATGGGAAAGAGATGTAAAGATAAACGAAAAAAATGAAAGGGGCAGGAAGAGGATAATAAGAGAATCACAGAGACAAAGGGAATCATTCTTTTTAAATTTCTAGTCTTTTTTCCTTAATTATGGATTTACGAAAGTTTTCTGCAATAAAAAAATTAACTCCGATATTCAAAACGTATACCAATGTTATGCAGGAGCTTCCGTATAAATAACCTTGTTAAGCTAAAAATTAGTCAGACAAGAAACGGCTTGATGATGCTAAATCTAAAACGGGCATGATGAGGACCAGAAATGCTGGTAACTGTTGACGATACTTGATTCTGATTGGAACCTCCATAGACCCGGTTGGCAACATGCCAGCCGAACCCGTAATTCGAGCGAACTACAATGGCACTCAAAAAGATTATGTTTGCTGTTTTCGGGAATAAAGGTAAATTTACAAGCACATTTCCCGTTCCCAAGGATTATGGCTCCGCTTTAGTGCGAAGTTTTAGTGTTCAGTGTCTTAAACGCTGCAAAGGCGTTTTGTTAAGCATGTGTGCGTAAATTCATCTCTAGATGCCGTACATTTTACATTGATATATGTTAGATCTATTTATTGATTTATTTGCAGTTTAAATTTAGCCATAATTAACGAATAGACTTAAGTAGGGTATTTAATAACATATTTGGTGCTAAACATTGGGACTTAAGCTTTAAAAACTACAAAAAGAAGAGAAGGATTAAAAAGAATAAGATTCATTTATAAATCAATAAGAGCGAGAGAGAAAGAGAGAGAGAGATGCTTGTAACTGGTGCAGATCCGAGCCAGGAGCGAATTCTGAAACCGATACGAACTTGCAAAAGCTTGGTAATTGACCATAGTAGACATATTTAGTTTAGTTTACGAATGACTCAAACCATAAACCAAGAGCTATTCATATTAACGTGGTTTTATAATGTTTGAAAGTATTTAAAGACCCGGCCTATGGACATCACTTAGCAAACGACCGTGAACAGTCTACGAAGTTCACATTTTTATCTGCGTCGGTTAAGTAAAAAGCAGACACCTATATTATATACTGAAGCTCAGGCTAAAACTTATTTACAGCAACAAAGCGAAGAGACTAGTGGATTCTAACCCAAATTCCTAGAAGGAAGAGTCTTACTTGAAGCGAAGAGAAATGCTTAACGTTTTTCTTTACATTTCTTTAGACACCTAGATAAATAGAACTCTGCATCTTCGGCCATCATTTAACACCGATTCTTGTTAGTGTTTGACAATAAAATGTTGAGGGATTACATTGGTCTATATTTTTTGCTGTCACGAAACGTAAACTGTTATATGGAGAGAAAATCTACCTTTCCAGTTAGATAGCTGGCGGGTTTTCATGAAAAGTATTCGGGAAAATAATGTGTACCTTTTGGTGTAATATTACCAAAACGAAAGCGAATAATTTCTCTCGGCATGTAGTGTAGGCTATGTAATAGTTTGCGCTGCCCGATTATAATGTTCTTACTTGTTTTAAAAATAAAAAATCTAAAAAGCGTTTGTTAGATAGAAAGAATAGAAAGAAGGAATCATCTGATCTTCTTCTTTGTTACATGTTTAATTTACAATCTATCTAAAAGGATAACAACTAAATATTCCCCAAGGGGAGCTATATACCAACACGGATATGATATTAAATAAATAAACAGGCAATAAAACAAGTAAGCAAATCACATTCGGTCTCGACCGTTATCCTAAAAAAAGACGAAAACTGCAAAAGACAAAGAACTGCATTTTCATGCTCTATTAAATAATAACAATAGTTTTTGTCGCCCTTCATTTTCGCTTACAGGAGATTGTTTACCAAAAATGCCATAGAGTCGCGCAGACAGACAAATGGACAGAAGAAGGTGCGTTAGGTGCGTTCCAAATTTGAAACAGACTAATAATTTGTGTACCTTATGTGGCTTTTGCCTTATAAAAGTATTGAAAAAAAAAATTAAATTTTGATAAACTATAACTTTGGGTAAGCGTCCTACAGCATTTCCCTTAGAATAAGCGTTCAAATTTTTGAATCTAAAGTTTATGAGTAATGAGCAAAAAAGCAATTTTTTGTTGCTTTTGAAAAGTAGATGTGTTATCAGCTTTCATGGCACTGTAGGCGTGTTCGTCAATCGATTTAGCCCATTTTGAGTTCCAAGCTGCGCGATATAACTTCCGATGCTTTTGCGAAAGTAGAAGCCGGTAGCCTTATTTTTGTGGCTAGGAGAGTGTTTGCAACAGATCTTACACTGACGGATAACCGGACAGACGGACATGGTTAAATCGATTTGGAATTTGATGCTGATCAAGAATATATATACTTTGTGGGGTCTCTGATGCTTCCTTTTGGGCATTCCGAACGTTTTGACAACATGAATATACCTTTCATCTTTCGGTGATGGGTGAAAAAACGTGTTGACGTGTTTAACAAAAAGAAAAAATAAGAAGGTAAACACTATGATGAAGTGGGGAAATTAAAAATATGTTGGAAAAATAAATAAAATTAATTTGCATTAAGAATTACAGCTAGCCTTTGTTTTTGTTTTCCTAGAAGTTGGTTGAAACTCGTTTTATTAACGATAAAAAGAAAAGTAACTGCAAAAAGCCATTGAAAAAAAATCCGACCGAACACGAATTCGATATCAAAATTTTTTTTTTATCAAAATCGTAAATTTTTAATCGCGTTTCACAAGTACTGTGTTATACAAGAGACGCCTGTACATGCACAAATGTAATGTCAAAGCTTTACTTTGTATGGGATAGTTTATGATATATGTTGAAATAGAATTTTTGTGAATACGAACATCCAGGCATGCCTTTTCGTTCTCCAAATTTTGTGTTTTGATTTTAGAAAATTTTGGGAACTTCGTTAGCGGACAAGTTCGTAGATGGATGAGAAGTGATTAAGTTAGTTCAGAGGCTCAAGTTAATCAAAAAGTATATTTGATAGCTTCTTTGATGCATAGATCATTACGTGCTCACATACTTTCAACTCCCTAATTAACAATTGTAACTATTGGGAAAAGATGCGCAGAAAGCTATAAAAATCACATAAACGTTACATTTTTTATTAAAACAAAGCAGGAGAAAGAAGAAATTGAACAAAAAACGAAATGGGCACACAATGCTTAATAAATTAAAACAAAAACAGAATTATTTCAATAAATTGTTATTGTAAAGAAAGCTATACAACGCTTGGTTAAAGTGATGTAAGCCCACTCTATGTGAGTGAGCAAAGAAAGCCGAGTGTGCGCAATGCGATCCAAAGTTTATTGGCGAAAGTCAAGAAAAACAACAACTACAAGAAGTCGTAAAAAACAAGAAAAAACAAAACTTTGTAAAAAGTATACTGACGTTGTGTCAGAACTTGTAACTAGTGTTTGCGAAGCGTTTGTTAGTTGCTTATGCTGTAGTTATTATTCTGATGATGATTATAAATGGTCAAGTTAAGAGATTTGTTGTTGTTGGTTAAGAATTGAAACGCATGTAATCCAAACCGCAAGCAATCACTTTCAGTATACATGTGTGCGACTAAGTGAGAAGAGTAGAAAAACGAAGTGTTGTGTTAGCAGCGAACCACTGGAGATGAACAGTTGCGTGGTGCTGGAGCGCGAGTTAAGAACGTTATCAAAATTTGTACGGTAAAAACTTATAAACGCTAACGAATTATTGATATTGAAAAAAACGCAATTAAATGCGTGGTTTAATATTATATGCAGCGTTCTTGAGCGCTGTAGCCGGTTATCAAACCACTAGTTATGGCTTAAAAGAAATTTCATCATCCGCTAGCACCTCCACTACCACTGCGAGTGAACCAATTTCCACTACCGAGAAAGAAGATTCTACCCCGACGTCGACTATTGCGTCGTCTCCATCATCTTCCACTCAAGATCCTAATGCAGATCCAGGATTGATTTCTGAAGTTGTGTCAGAATTACCCGTATCTCTACCAGATCCTTTCCAAGAATTGGATAAAAGACGTGTCGTTACCTATGATCAACGACAAGAGGGCCAATATAACATTAGAGCCGATTTAGAAAATTTCTTAATTATTTTGATACCACCCAGCCCAGCCGATGGTATGAATTTGTTGGATATATTAACAAAAGCTAGTTATCGTCGCACTTCTCAATCTAGCAAGCAGGGTAAAAAGAAACATTATATAACAACATCTGCTTCCCTACAACCGGAATTTTCTGGAAAGTTACGACAACCTTTAAAAACTAGTGGCAGTGGTATACATAACATTAATTTTTTATCAAGATCTTCCGATTCTGCAAACAATCTACCTAATATAGAAAACGAATTTATTGAGGGTCGAACTCCGTATCATGTTGACATTTCTTCCACAGGCAATGAAGAAATAGCGCAAGCGCGTATGCAGCCTGATCGCCAAGTGGATGTACTGCCGCCACCTTATCCCTTGGCTTACCAGCAACTCATTAAACCGTATCATCTTGAAGCGGAAGCCACAGTTATACAAGCTTTACCACCCCCAGAATTGGCGTCGTCAACTAAACACTCACCGGGTAATAATCTAGAGGCTTTTAATCAAATTGTATACCCTAAAGCCGTTGGCAATAGCGATACTAATAAAATTGTCTTTATACATTCAGCAGCTACAAGTGGAAATGCAGTGACAAGCGCCCAGCCCGGATATTTTCGTTTAGCTCGTGCCATCAGAGGTGAAAATAACTATTTAGATGCAAATCGTGTGGCCTCTACCAATAGTTTATCTCCGTTGAGTAATTTGATGGCTAGAAGAACCCAATTGCCAATATATCGTTCAGATTTGTCATTGGGTGCAGCTCAACTCTATCCCCCCCTGGATGTGCCTGTGCCCCATTATACTAATTATATAACTTTGAATTCAAATTCTCGTAATTTCGACTTAAAAGATCTGACAGATGATTTAGACGCACGTGGCGGAAGTAGTCAGAGTCTGGATACCGATTTGCCCATGGGAGAGATTATAGTGCCGCCTGCTGATTTTGAAGATGATGTAGAATTGGTACTGCATGGCGGCAGTTTTATGGATACTGATGCCAAATCCTTGCTCAGTGATGGTATAGAACGATGTGCGCCCGGGAAAAGACGTGACAGCTATGGCGTATGTCGCGAAATTGAAGGGTATTAGAGTCATTTTGATGAAAAATAAACAAGCAAAGAAAGACAGTTAACGGAAGAGAAAACAATATAGTAGAAGAGAATATGAGAGAAGAGAAGAAAATCCGAAAGCGAGTGTGGAGCGGACAGAGAGGAAGAGAGAAAAAGGCAAGAGGGAAAGAAAGAAAAGCATATAGAAATCTTTTATCAAATGAAATGAACCTGTAAACGCAACAAAGACATTACGTATTTATATTATTAGGAGTATTTGAAAGGTTTTAAAAGAAGGTAACATTTCTTTTCGAATCGCTTTAGTTTCTATGATTTAGATAAAACGAAATGACTGCTTATACAAGCTTTGCATAAGACTACTTTACCTAGTAATTTATATTTAAGAAAAAATTCCAGAAATTAAGTTTCTAATAAAAGTTTAAATAAATTATCTGATAAAAAATCGTACTGTTATTAAGCAAATGGAAAATAAATTTGTAAAATTTTATGCGCAAGTAATCTTTTGCTGCGAAAATGTTCAAAAAAACTTGATTAGAAAAAGTTCTAAAGAGTATTTATTGACAAAAACGCATTCTTGATATGCATAAATGATGACTCGTACGTTTAAAATGTTCCGCCTAGAATTTTTAGCTTAGTCTTAAATATCGGCTTGCAGGATAACACTGCTGTAAATTTTCCAGGATTTTTTTATTGGGTTAACATACAGATGCTTTATATTTTCTACGGAAAAAGTCTATGAAAAAAATGCATTACCTGAGAGAAATTTTCTTCAAATACTTCGAGCTTTCTTCAAAATGATTGACTAATGCTCTTAAGAGCATATCCAAACAAAAATCATTATCTTAACCTCATTGAAAAGATGCTTGAGTAGAGATTACGTTGAGACAATTCGAAAGCTTTCAATGCTTCTGCCACAAAATTATATATTTGAGATGTTCATTTGATGTTAATTGTTAATTGGCTTTAGATTTATTTTTTTTTTACCGGTTTACCGCTCTATCTAAATCGTAACAAGTCACACCCTGTCTTCAACAGATGCAATAAAATTGATAACTTCTGGTAGGAGATATTCGGGCAAGAATAATGGGGAAAAATATTTGAAAATGAAAGGGCTTTTTTATGGTCATGGTATAAGTAGTTAATAGCAAAATTTAGTAAGACATTTACTGCGACAGAGAAATCTGTCTATAATGTCTTTCAAATGTTTAAGCGCGATTTTGTCGAACGATATCTCGAATTTCTTACAATATCTTTAAAATAATGCTATCTTTCGCGATACGTGGGGGATTGTCTTTCGTCTGTTTGAACGGCGCATGAAAGTGAATGTGTAAATTCCCATCCGTTTTTCACTAAATATAGACGTGCATATTATGCGATCTTTCCGCAATGTCGATGTTACTCCCTTTTAATATTCTTCAAAAGGATGTCTTTTTCAATAATTAAATATTTGATTAAAAACTTCTTCGATTATTATTATCCTATGACATGTCCACATGCCGAAAAAGAACGGTTTCCCATCTTAATAATAAATCCGCGAGAATTTCTCAAATTTGCAAATTTGGTGCAAAACAAAAGTAGGAACGTAGTACGGGAACTATCCAAGAGTTTGCGAGGCGAGATACTGCTTCTTACTAATTTTGGAATAGTCCACCTACGATTAGCGAAGTAACTTATTGAAGATTCTTATTTTTCAACAAAAAATTAGTGAGAAGTTTTTCTGTTTTATCAATTGAAAATATTTCTGTTATCGAAATATCATTACGGCGAAACAATTAAAATACTTTGCCTACCAAGTCATATCGGTTTATTTGGAAATGAGCAAGATGATAGAGCGGCGAAGTATGCTGCTTCTGCACCTCAAATTTGTTATAAAGCGTCATAATATGTAACATGTCTTTCTTCCAATTGGAATAATTATATAGAAGAAATATGTTAGTCGCACAATATGAAAGATATATTTTATTGCAAATAAGTGCTACGGGTTTCGTCAAAGGAAAATTAATGCTCATCATTTGGAATAATTTGACTATATAAATGGAATAATTTTGCTAAGAAAATCGCTAGGTTTATGATAAAGTTCAAAGAAAATGCAAACTGTAAAGTTTCTTGTCCATAATTCGTATGCGTGTTAAGAAATTAATCTAACATGACTAACACTTGCAAACAGAAAAGACTTAAGCAAACAACTGATCAGATAATGGCTTAAGAATTTTCCCGAAGCGTTGAAAATACGCTGCTTGTATATATATATATATATATATATATATATATATATATATATATATGTATATGTATATAGATATGTATATATGGGAGAATGTCTCAATGTAAGAAATTCATGCAATATGGCATAGTAGCAGCGGACAGAAACATTAGCAGTTTTTGCACTCAAATTAGCGTTGAAAATGAAATATCAGAAATATTCTGCTTCCTTGGTTTTCTATTGACTACCCATAATCTTGGGCACTTGATATTATAATATCCCAGGCACCGATTTCTCGTAAACGTCAGGGGATTTTATCTATTAAGTCGACTATAATTACTTAGAATTAGAACAATTAGCTTGTCACATTCTACTCTCCAAACGTATTGAGATGAAAAAATTAATTCGTTTTAGAATTAATGTAGCTTTGGGCAGATAATACATTTTCTTTCGAAAAATGTAATCGCTTAAAACTTTGTGTGGCAAATAAATGGTACACATTCGGCAATAAGTCAAATACACTTTTTGTAATATTTCCGAATCCAGTGTTAAATTCTTCTCAATTAGCAGGAAAAATGATTTCATTAGATTATTAGATTTCATTATATAAGATAAAAAATTGAATTATTGAAAACGAATATGCGCTTATTCTCTAAAGGCCTACAATGCATGTAAAGAAATTTATTCAAACATTCTCAGTTGTATGGAATTTGTATTTTCTCAGATGGTTTGAATTATATCCGCTAATAGAAGCCAACTACGTTCCAAATATTCTGCCTCTTCAAATTTCCACGCTACCTTTGCCAAGCGCTTTAAATTGTTTTTAGCACGATGGGCTTGCTTCAACATTACCAGTGCCGTTGCCATTCCCAGTATACGGCCAACAGCATCTTGATTCTCTTCACGTGCAGACGTTAACACCAGCTTTTATTAACAGTTGGAGCATTTTCTCATCCCCATCTCATCTAATTATGGATGATGTCATGGAAAAGTTGGATCTTCAAAAATTGGTAGAAAAGTTAAAGGGAAAACTATAGAAGAAAATGTATAATACCATCATCAGCGCTACGCTTCCATTAATCCTCAATTAATTCCGCCTTTATATCCCACGATTATTGAGAAAATCAAGATCCAAACATCCACGGGAATTCGTCCTGACGATACAATTGCAACGATCCAATGGATCCTGAAGAAGTCCTCCTCCCCAATCTTCAATTGTAAACAAACTCTCACTACAAAGCACATTCTTTGTGACTGTCTTAACTTTTCCTTGGGGTGACTAATCTCATGGACATGTTAAAATTAGCTACAGAATGAAATATATTACTTTGTTAAAACTATTAGGCTCAATATCTAATGTATTTTTATAAATTAGAGCCGACAGAATGTATTGCCAGTGCTCAATGTCTTTTTCTTTTAGTCTAAGAATTTATTTCATTAGTCTTACATTGTAATTATAATAATAATAAAAATAATTATTGTTATCACCGCTTTTTATTATAATATTTATCGGTTATCGAAGTTTCAAACTATTACAAATTCCTCATAAAAAATATTAATTGATTGTTTAAGGCCTGCAGTTGTCAGACTATCCCGCCTTGAATGATTAGTTCTTGTTAACTAAAAAAATTATGTTAGAATAATTAACTTCGCTATATTCCATAATAGGTTTACAAAAAATTAACGGAAAGTAAATAATAAATCTAATAATAAATTTAGGAACTTGATCGACCTGTAGTCGCGTTTTTGGCGGGAAATCCTTGTGTAAGAATGATTTGTTTAAAGACTTAGTTACCATGTAATATAGACTACATTAAATTTCATTCACTAAGTGCTTAAAGGCGCACATTCAGTTTATTCGTAGTTTAACATTTTTAAAAGTTTCCTAAACTTACAAATTTAGCTGATCAAAGAGTTTTCTTTCAAGACTGTGTTGCAAATAAGTTGCTCGCTGAAAATCGTGCATAGGTAGGCTTTCCAATAATACACGTAATACACGTCTACATTTCTCCCATAACTTTCCTCTGGTTGAACGATACAAAACCGAATCAAGATTTTGGGACTTAAAAATCATTGTAAGAACCTGATTTTCGCGTGAGAACATCTTTTAATCCCGTTTATAATATTCTCACATATTTGGTTTTAAATATGAATCTTATAGCCGCGTAAATAGATTTAAAAGAAAGCTAAGTGTCGTCAATCGTTGTGCAAGAAATTTAAGCCATTTAAGCAAGCATATATTCGTTATTGGTTTGTTTTTTTCGTATTTTTTATTGCAAAATTTCGATATTCGGGGAGAACTCTTTGAGTCAATTGAAAGCATGAAGAAAGAATCCTTGAAATGCCGTAACATTGTACCTTAATTAAAATGCATCAGGTCAAGCGTACTTGTGTCATAAGTCAATTAACAATAGGTAATAAAATATTTTTACAATTCCCAATATTTTTTACACCGATCACATAAGTACATTTCCTTATTTCTACTTAAGAGTATGTCACATCAATTGTCATCAATTCGCATATATTGTCTTTTATATTACGTTTATCTGCAGGTTTATTTGCGTGAAGGTGAGTACATCTCGTCCACCCTCAAATGGCAGTCATTGTACTTGATTTCTTTATTTCTTATGCTTATAAATATTTTTCCTTTCATATTTGTATATATAAGTGCGATTGCTTACAAAACTACTTACGATGCGTTATAATTTCAATATCATACGGAATTCAATGAAATTTATTTATCTTGCTTGGTGTTGGGCGATAACTGCATGGCCACAATGGAATTTATAGCACGTGATGCGCATAGCAATGTTGTTTCATTTATGAAATTATTAAATAAAATAAACATAGCAAAAATCCATATGAATATAATTATAATTTTCTATATACTATATGTATACTACATGTGTGTGTATATATGATATGTGCACATTTATGTTAAACTAGAGATGCTTCCGGTATCTACATCTTTTACGTTTACATGTACTTTATGAAAAGTATTAGGAACTGAAACCATTTATTGCTAATGCTTTATTTGTTTTTTTTTCGTTTTTTAATTCGAAGCTTAACACCTTGAAATTGAATTATAACTTAGGCCGGGATGGAAAAGAAAAATCATTCACAATAATGTCGTTTGCTATAACAGATTTTATAGTAAGCGGATAAAATTTGTTTCGGTATCCGAAACGGTTAACAATAATAGGGGGTACTTTTTCAACCCTTCGTTGATTGCCTATAAATTTACTTTGAAAATAAAATATACTTGCTAAGAACACAACCAATTTTTAATGGAATATGAAATTATAGTTATTATTTATAGTATAAGGAATTTACAATTTTGAGTTTTCATTTGCAATTGGAAAAGCGTGTAAACTTAGATAAGTTCATAGTTTTCAAAATAAATTATTATGTTAATGAAAGTATGTTAAGTAATTAATTAGTTTAACGTTTTTGTAATATTTAGCTAAATGTTAAAACATTACAACCGATGAGTTTTCATATTTACTCCTGGAGAATAGCATTATTTATATTGGAATACCGAAGGGCCACAGGAGATTTATTCGTCGTGTCCATTTAAAAACCCTAAAAAGTTCCTAATTAACATTAAACTCTGCTTGTCTGTTTACTTGCCTTCGCCTATCAGCTGACGTTGTTGAAATTCTTAGGTTCATCAAAATTGGAACACAAAAGAAAAGCAAAACTCGGAACAAATAAAAATTGGTGTGTCCAGAAACTTGACTAAGACAAATAAACTGTCTGAAAACCTAAAAAAGAAATCGAAAGTATTTTCCTCAAAATAGGAAAATATAGAACGAATGCATGGTTCCACCGTTCTAGTGAAAGTATGGGTCAAAAATAGTTCAACTGATACGACGTAAGCATTGCATTATATATATCTGCTATGCCTATCGTTGCCTTACCAAATTTTTTCAATCATCTTCATTTTTCCTGCATGTGGCAAAGCATTGTTTAAGATCGATAGCATTTATTCTAAGTGCGTTGGCCTTACAATTTCAAAACTTTGATATCGCTCCAAACATATAATAGTATCTTATATAAGCGTTTTTTATACAAAACATATTTTTAGCTAAGTTTATCTCTGTTTAAGTGGGATAAAAACTAACGATAGACGCTTTTTGACAAACTTTTAAAACGGCTAAGTTAGTTTTGTGTAATATATATCTATATCTTTTGAATGAAGGTTTGTCTCGTGTGCGATAGTTACTAGGTTAGGTATTTCCAAAAGACGCTGTCGCAAAATATCATAATATTAGAAAATGGTCATTTCGATACCGCTTGACCTCAGACTATGAAAAGTTCAAAGTTTTACTATACTATTACAAGAATCGGATTTCCAAAGAAATTTTACGTTGTTTTGTGGATCTTGTCAGTTTACTGAAAATGTGCCAATTTTAAAGTGAGTCTTTAGATCTTCTGTTAATTGAAAAGCACAATTTTTTCTATTGTAAGTGCTCAAACGAAACGTCCGGTCTTCAATTATTAACGTATTAGATTAACTTAAGCTTTCTTCCTCACTATTATGGACTTGCAACAGTTTTAAGAATAGAGAATGTAAAAAGGCATACAGAAAAATGTAGTTAAATCGTTTCGTATTCTCAAGCTGACCAGCAGTACATATAGTTCGCCGCATTTTTCATGCATAGTTTTGAGCGGCACGATAACACCGATATAAACGTTTCTTTGATAATAGATAGTAAGGACATTTGTCTATAAAACTGAAATAGATAACTTGTAGTTGTGGACTTTTTTCGAAAATCGTTGAAACTGATTTTTTTAAAGATATCTTGTTTTGTAACTCCTTTTCGCTTTCATTTGTCTGCTCAACTTCTCTTTAATTAAGAAATTAAGTAAGAAATTTATGTTGCGAATTTGTTAAAAATTTCTAAGCACCAAAATAAACCCTGACCTTCGCAAATAAATAATTTAAAATGACTAAATGATAGACAAAATTGTGTTCTAAGGCGATGAGTAAAACTGGAAAATAAACGAAAAGAAATTTTCAAGACCTTCCAAAGTAAAAGTACATTTTTTAATAATAGAAAGATTAACAATGGATTATAATTCAACAGGGGAATAACGAATTATCACTGGGGTCAAGTACAGAAATCCGATGTTGTAATAATATGTTTTAAAGGAAGAAGTCAGCTTCATTTCTTTTCTTTCAATTTATATGAAGAATATGAGAAAATTTATTATCATATGCGGGCATTTACATATGAAAGAACAAGTGTTGGTAAGCTTGAAATTTTCAGATTTTTTAAGAATGATGGAAAGATGGATGTGCGTTTCTTTTGAATCGCCTTTTTTGTACCGTTCCGCCACAATTTGTATGTAGGACAACAAATCGAAGCTTTTTTGAACCGCGACTATAAATTAAAACGATGCTTGCTATTTTAAAGTAGCAGTAACAAATTCCAAGGCAACGGGATGAAAATTTAAGGAACCGGAACTACGCTAAATTCCAAAACCTTGGTGTTAAGAAAACACGCTCAAAGTTCATATTTTAGTTGTTTTTTTATTTAAAAAACAATTTGGTTCTGCTTCTAACCTGCGAGGCTTGCAATGATGTAAAAGATTTAAAGCATTCGACGATTTTCGTGAGTGCGTTAAGGATATTTTCAAATGTTTTTTTGTCACCAATTATTGTTTGTAAACAATAAATTGTTTAATGCATCGACAATACCTGTTGTCTGCATCTGCGACAACTTTAGCTTTTTGGGTCTTTAAATATTTGTCCGTATCTGTTTATTTCGTTTTTAAATATTTACCAGATCATAAGTATAACATGTCATATCATATCAATACCAAAACTGGACCTTGACCAACTCGCAACAATACCATGTTTTCATGTAAAGGCGTACTGCCGGAATATCAATATATAGATGGAGCCCATAACTGACGTGGGCCAAATTTAGAAAATTGAGTTTCCCTGTTATTCATCACTTATTCATTTCTAAATCATTCTTCACTTATTTTGATTATAAAAAACTACAAATTAGATCCTGTTGCCTTATAAACACTTACTTTTCATTAGAACCATTATAAAGGGATATACAGAATAGACTCTAACATATATGGTGAAAAAATCATAGAAAAGTAAAACGCCAGTAATTTGACTAAACGCAGTTATTGGATAATTTGACTAGAATCTCAACTTAACATACGAAATAAATGCATTTCATGGAAGGGTGTGCTTCAATCGTTTTGAATGTATGATATATAATTGTGGGAAACAGCCAGTAACTGCAATATTGAAATATTTCAAGAATATTAATCGTAGATATTTTATCTTATTGTTAATGCTCCGTAGTTTGTCAACAACAAAAATGGTCATGATAACCGGGAGTTTGCAAAAGTTAAAAATCGAGTTCAGCGCCTTTCTTCAAAATAACTTGTCAGAGTAGTTGCATAAATACGTCATCTCTTCTAGATGAATTCAATGAGATAAGAAGATTTAAAAGCCTGAGCCTTCTTTTGAGAAATTAATTTTTTTTGTTCATTAAATTATTTTATTTATTTAAAGAGCATATCAGTATTGCTATATTGTTCCGATTGTTCTTTATGATCATTAAAGCAATTCGCATTTATATGAAACAGCAACTGAGACATTTGCATCATAAATTACAGGGTCATCGTAAATAGGAGTATGTCAGACTTTTCTCTATTAGTCTTCGCTAGGCTAATAGAGGTAGCGATGGCAACGACGTAAAGAACATAAAGAACGATTAAGAACATTATAGTAGAGCGAGGCCGACTATAAGATACCTTACACCGCTTCGCGTAATGCCGTCATATACTCGTTTTGGTCATAATACACAAAAGTTTACGCATTATTTTCATGCAAAGGCTCACTTTTCATGAATACTCGCATACTGGGGCAACTGTTATATGCGGTGGTATAGAATAGAACCATCCGGCCCAAATTGGGTAAGGATAAGTTCTATGTCAATTTACTATTACGAACTAATTTTCATCATGAAATATTAAAATTTATATTTTTTTATTTAGTTCTCTTAGGAACGATTGTATGAGAGAGGATTCAAAAAATTGCCCCAGCCGATTTTGTAGCGATTTGGAACGTCTAAATACTATTACAAAGTCAGTTCTGCCGAGAAATTTTGAAAAATAGAATTTTCTGCTATTTAAGGACATTTCAAGAGAGTGCGTTATATGGGTTGGCTGAAAAAGTGCACTTATTGAAACCATTTTCAATAGTGTTCGTCCTTGCATCAAAGCACGTCACTGTACTAAATTTCGTCGACATATCTCAAACTCCTAACCATAAGTTGAGCACAAAAGTACATGAACAGACATCAGACGGACAGGGAGGCTTAAGATCATAATAAAAGATGAGTCTATCTTACGCGCTTTTGTGTTTTACTTATGTGTACATAAACTTCATATACCCTACATTACCTGTTGTGCTTACAATATAAGCACATTATATGTAAGGTGTAATAAAATTCATGAAGAAATCGAGATGATTGCGGTACAATTTTGTAGAGCACAGCACACTTCTTTCGAAAGACAACGAAATTGTCTTTTTTTAAGTTTTTTAATACGAGTTTTAAGAAAGCAAATATGAAACTTGTTGTATTCTTTGCTTGTTAAAAAGTCAGAATGGATTGTGAAAAGATGTTCAAATAGAAATATATGTAAAGAAAGTTTTAATGTTGACTTTTGAGAGCGAATGCTCTCGAAGCGATAAAAGTATTTATTACCGCTTGCTGACACTGTGTAGTGCAGTCCATCAAGTTTGTAAATAATTTAACATGCATCGACATCATGAATATCGACATAATAGGACATTTTTTTCAAAGGTTTTAGGTTCCTTATCCTACATTTACACGCATTTGTCCAGCTGTATGTTCTTAGTAAGATTCTTCTACACCCTTTAGCTAAAATTAATGAGGTGATAGATTCTCGTTTTTTACTCAGACTCAATGGACGAACGGAAAATAGGTGAAGAGAAGAAAAGAGATAAAGCCCTTTTTTATTGCTTTTTAATATTATTACAACTTCCGCAAGGAAACTGCATAAAGATGGAAGTGTTAGAAACTGCAGGAGCCAACAGTAGCGCATGCATTAGGATAAAGTGAGAAATTGTAATTTGGTTGTAAGATTTACTTAAGTAACTTTTTTTTATATTATTTAAAGAAAAGTTTACAAAATTGTTATAAACAATGCAAGCATCGAGTTAATTTAGGAAAAATTAAGTTTATTAAGTTGTGGAAATATTTAAGGGAAGGAAAATGAAGTAAATTTTGGAAAAATAAAACGCGAAATGAAAATTAAGTTCTTACGATACTGTTAAGTTCTTACGAAAAAGCTCTCTGCCGAATGTTGAATTTTCAATTTTATAACAGTTTTGAGGAATTTTGATCCGATGATAAATTGTGAAATCATGTCTGTTGCAGTTCATAAACTTTGCTATTGTTCTGCAGTTATCCGCTTCTTAAAGTTAGCTGTTCGGTACTGGTACTGGTTGTGGTACTTACCTAACTTTGGCCGCATTGATAAATGGTAATAGCTTAAAAGTTTAGGTATTTAAAACTGGTCAAGTGTACAGATAAACTTTGTAAAACCTCTATAGCTTATTTTTAGACAAAGATGGAGTGAAATTACCAAGTGCATAGTCTTTACCACAGCTGCGGTATCAATCAAGGCTATGCACTATTTCCGTTGCAAGAGTTGTTTTACGTACGTTTTTAAGGCATTTTTTATGAGAATATCCGACGTTTTTATCTGAAAATGTTAAAATGTCCCCGTCTGAAATGCTCATGTTTCTAGGAATAACCGAGCTCCGTTTTGAATAGATGATTGACTTTTAAATCCAGCAATCCAAGATTCGATCTAGCTGTTAAATTCCTCGTAAAGAAAAAGGCAATACCTGCAGAATATATTAGTTGGGTTAGGATATCACATTTAACTGTTTTCAAGCAATTTTCGGTGGGCACATGTGATCGAAAAATGTTGTTGTATAAAATCACGCTCGGGTCTCACCAACAATGCCTTTAGTCGTTGTTAGCAGCTCATACAACTAGCTTATTCCACTAAATGTAGAGGAGGGACTTTGACGCTTTTTCTAACTTACATCAATACATATTTTCGTTCAGTAGTGCTGCAGTAATGCGTTTTCAAAGTGTTTTAACCTTCCTTCACTTCTTATAAAGAGTGCTTAATTAGTGCATACAGGTTGAAATGTGTGATGAAGACCGGTATAGCAATCAATGCGTTTCAGCTGCGTTTTTCTCCATAAAGTGTTGCATTGTTACTTTAAATGCCAAAATTATTCTATATTTACCATGTGTTCAATAATGGCACAACGTTTAGAAATTATCCTAACTTTTCATCGAAATAATTGTTTCCATTTTGCCACGTTTGGTGGACTTTTTTAAGAACATAATCTTTTTTATGAGATTCATTTTCACCTTAACCTGTCAGCAACCCATAAGTAATTTCCGAGCATGTTAATATTTTATAAAAGCGACAGTTTAATGTGATTGGCTTAGCGGGCTCACTCGTACTTATTTCTTTGCGAAAGACAACATAAATACCATTATCTTGAATGGAGAGAGCTATACGTCGATGGTAATGAAATTTTTATGGCTTGAATTGTGTGAAAGGTGTTGAACGGAAAAACATCCTGCGTCAACAAGGCATGCCAAATATCAAGTCAAATTATCGTTTTATTATCAGATTGATTATGCAATGGTGTGAACAAATTCCGATATCAAGTCGCCTCGAAGGAATTATGATATAATACTTTAATGAATTGTTTGGAAAATTGCTTTGAAATCGTTGATCGACAACAATAACGTAGATTTCACTTATGCAACGAAAGTGAATATTGAACTCGTTATTATTAAAATTAGGTCAGATTTAGTGAACAAAGTGCTTGAAAAATAGATTAAGCTCGTTGCGAATATATAACTGGTGTTAGTTTCAGCTGCGGCAATGTGTATTTTTTCCGAGTTCTTTTAGTGTTTTCTCTTATTAAGAGACTTATCTGTTGCAGTGTTAGGAAACGAACAGTAATGCTGGTCTCTGCCGATGTTGCCATGTAGACAAAGAATATATTCCCTTAAAAAGCCTGCATTTCCTTTTAGATCAGCCTACCATGTAGGGTGAATATAAACATAAAAGATAGTACACCGGTTTTTCGTTAAGATATAACTAGGACACTTTACGATAGTCTTTGGCCAGAACAGACCGTAAATGCACTTACAAAGATATCTTATTAAAAGAATTTATTGATTATATGTACGCTTTTTGTTAATAAAATAACGGATTTGGTGCATTTTTTCTTTTAAGATCTAATTTTTGCACTTAGATATGTATCAAAATGTATGTACTACCAACTTGCTTTAAAAGTACGGTTTCATTGATTTATTCATTCTTTACAATCTTTATCGCAATATTTTAATTAAAAAAAAAAGAAAAACAGAAATAAGTAAATATAGAAAAACAAATAATTAAAAAAGGAAAGGAGAAATAAGCAAAACCAACAAACGTACACACAAATGTATTTTCCAGATTTTTTCCTCTATTTTATTGGTTAAGCATAATGAATGTTATCCATACGTCTGCATCATAAACGTTTTAAAGAAAACGTAATAAAAATATTGTAAATTACAGCAAACAACAAAGAATACTTCTGACATATTAATGTATGGAAAGATGCATAGAGAGATAGCAAAAAAAATCGTCGATAAAGTAAATATTTATATATAAATAAATTAGTAATATTTCGCCTATATTTCATTCATTGTTTTTACATACACAGCATTATGTAAGCAGCATAAAAATATAAGTACGATCTAAAGTAAATATTAAATCTAAACAGAAAATTTGAAACGTAATTAACTGACTCGCAACATTTTTAGTCTTATCACTGATCTTTATAGTTATCGCAAAATAAAAGTTGGCGGGACCGCCATGTAGAAAAAGCAAAGTCGTTTTAAATTGGCGGGATTGGCATTGCCAGGCGGTGAAGCATTACAACAAAAGTGTATTATATGGTATGTGCCATTGGTTCTGCAAATATTCGCTAAGTGCTCTCTGGATGTGTGCCGTATCGTGTAACGTTTCATCAAGGTAAAGGATTCATTTCACTGTTTTACTTTCAATACTTTGAAAGTCAGATAATTTATAAGTGCTCCAACATTTCTGTTGCAACGTTGCAACCAACATTTCCTATTGAGGTTCTCAAGCGTCAAAAATTAAAATAGAGAAATGCTTCCTAGACCTCATAAGCACGATTGCTAGCAACTATGACGACATCTCGGTGTGCTCTCCCGTAGACAGATGGCTGAACAAACTGTGAATTAATGGTGAGCGAAAATGCAAAAGCAGTTTTTGCCAAAAAGGTCAGGTAGCCTTTTGAAAAATGTATTTGGTCACTAGAAAAAGTTCTTACACCCTTGCACTCAGTGGAAATTTCTTCATGCTTTAATACATACACTTACAACTGATCAAAACTCGGTCTAAAGTAAATAAGGCGTCCTTACTTATATTTTATTTAAATGTGTTGTAAATACAGTTTTAGTATATATAAATGTTGGATACATTATTAAACTTGTTATTACTATTCCATATACCCTTGTTTCCATACTTAAGCATTTTTTTCTATTCATATACGTACGATATGTACAGTGTCTAATGTAACGAACCAAATTTTTTAAAAAGGTTGACTTCTCGTTTGCAAAGAAAGTTTTATGAAAATTCTACCCTTTTTCTCCTCTCCGTAGTCGACCAGCTCACAATAAGTTAACGCATCGAACCAATTTACAAGTTCTTCAGTTTATTTACTTATTTATTCATTTGCTCTTTTTTATATTTTGATAAATTCAGATAGTCGCTAGTTTCCATAACCTGCCGTTTACTGACTTTTTTGCACCCATCATGGCCATATATTATGTATAGAAGTGAATTTTATTTGTGCTTAAAGAAGCCTGTAATAGCTAAACTAATCAAACTAAAATTTAAAAAACTATGACAGACAACGATATTTGACAGATTTTTGAAAACATTTGATTAAGAATAAGTATTTCGGTCAAATCAAATATTCGTCTCAATATGAATACAGTTTTCTTAGTTGTTTTGCATGTCCTTATAACATTTTATAAACTTATAATCAAGTCTAGGAGAGTACGTCCTTTCTTTTTAAGTAAATTTCAAATGCAACAAGTTTAAGTTATTCCTTATAAACCGTTGGAGCAGAAAAGCTAACAGGAGCAAAAAAAAAAAAAAAACAGAGAACTTAACGAAATGTGTTTTTATTATGTAAGTAATAAAATACTTGCACAAGTACCTTTCATTTATTTTATGAACACATTTTAAACCATGCAAAAAAATTGTTCATGGCGTTTTGCTTAATAGATGGCATGAGAATTCTTATAGATGGATTTTTTTTATTTTTTCCGTTACTTTTTGAGGAAAAGAAAAGAATTTGAATCCGGCATTCGTGGTTTAAACTTAATAGGAAGAGGTTTTGTTTTTTACTTTTTATTGGTTAAAAAATGCTTAAAATAACAACGTTTTTTATAATATCAATTCATTATTGGTTTAGCGTTTGAACTGAATGGATTTAAATAATAAAAAAAAATGTTTTTAAAACTTTTTGAAAAAAATTGTATTAAAATCAAACAAGAGAAAAGAAAAGATTTTCTTGGCTTTCCCCTGCTTTGCCAGGCAAAGAAAAGCTCAAAGTTTTATTTTTGGTTGCACAAAATAAAAAAAAAAACCGAACTCCAAGAATCTTAAAAAAAAAAAATAAAATCTTGAAAAAATTTGGGAAAGGGTGTTTGTGCCAAAAGCGCCGCCTTTATACTTATCGAGATCAATATCAAATTCTTATTTCATCGAAGATTGCGCCGAGAGAACCTTAAGGTTACAATTTCCCGTGGCTGTACTGAAAAAAACAAGATTCCCATTAATTGAATTTCTCCTTCACGTTTTGCTCAACTACCTAGTGATCATTTATTGGAGTGAACTCGGAAATACTCAGAAAAATGTGTGTGAAATGGCCAACACTCGACGTTAGACAAACAATGCCCACGTTTTGTACAGATGCGTGAAATTCTAAAAATCAAAACAGAAAATTACTGCAGCATGGGCGACGCGCGATGCAAATACCGGGAAATTAATACCTACGCTGCTGTTGCCTCGCAAATCGAGCCTAATAAGCCTTTAACTCCAACTCCTTCCAATAAAAAACCTGTTCCTGATGTCCGATCAACCACATATTATATTGCGAAACCATTTCCATCACCCGCCATAGATCATATTGAAAAAATCAAAACAAAACAGCAAAAATTGAAAAAATTAAAAACAACAATACGTATCCTAAAGTCTAATAAACTAAATTCCCCAGAATCGCCAGCTCTCAACTCTAGTCAATAAATTACAAGTTGTAATGAATCCAATCTTTCATCCCTTAATCAACCTTTAATTTCAAATTATTCACGTACGCTCGCTCGTTGCACTTCAAATATACGCAACCACCTAAGTACAGACTATTCTCCCGGTAAGTACAAATTATTCTCGCAAAATTCCTATAGCGACCTTCTCGACGGAGGCACTGACATGGCAAGTTAACCCACCTACCACTCCGTATCTATGTCATTACAATTAAATAAAGGTTTTAATATTCTACAATGGAACATTAAAGGATTTATTAATAATTTTGATGAACTGCGATAAATGATTTTAATCAATCAGACTCAATGGGACTTCAAATCTGAACGAAATTTCTGCCATCTGCACTTCCAATGGAACTTTAACTGATGCAGATGAGATTTCTAATTACTTTGGAAAAGTGTGGTGCGCATACTCCTCTGACAGCAACTTCTCCAGTGCTTTCATCGAAAATAAAAGGACTCCAATTTCTCTTTGAAATTGTATTTACAGATGTGCCACCTTCCTGTAAATTCGCATATCTACTTTAGAACTTGAAAGTTGTCTCTCCAAATCGAAGGGGAGGGCACCTGGTCTAGACCGCATCTCCTACCAAATGATCGGTGCTCTGTCTAATTCAAGTAAAAACAAATTATTTGACCTTTATAACGTGGTATTTTAGTCTGACCATATACCCTACATGTGGAAACTGGCAGCAGCTGTTCCAATTCTAAAGTCAAAAAATGTCATCGCATCGGATTACCGCCCGACCTCTCTGTTAGCTTGCCTCTCAAAGGTATTGGAAAAGGTTATAGCATCTAAATTGCCTTGGTTTCTTGAGTCCAAAATTTAATAACAAAGCAACAAGTTGGTTTCGAGCGGGGTAGAGGGTGCATCGATGCTCTTTTACATGTTGATTATTTTACAAGCAAAGCAATTTCCATCATGTAACAATTCTCTCAATTGATTTCGAAAAAGCATTTGACAGAGTTGGTCCTCGTGTTATTTTAAGACTCTCGAAATCAGGGATTGTTGGACCCAAATTTTTCAACTATATCAAATCATTCATGTCGCATCGGCGGTTTAAAGTTGGAATCAACAATCATCTCTCTGATTCCTTTCCGCTAATGAATGGTATTCCGCAAGGATCCCCTCTTTCTGTCACGCTTTTCCAGATCGCCTTCAACGCAGTTAGCTAAATTTTTTGTCGTCTACTGATGAATATTAATGACTTACCAATGACTTACTAAACGTGCAAACGCTGCATATTCTTGGACTCAAGTTTTCCAACAAATATCGTTGGAAAGCACACTGCCTTCGGTTAAGAAACTCACTTTTAACAAGGGTAAATTTCATACAGTACGTTGCTTGGAGAAGCCATGCGCATATTAACACTATCGCTTATCTTACCAAAATGCTTGTTTTAAGCAAGATTGACTATGCTTTGATAATTTATGACAATAGCTGCAAATTTAATATCAACATCCCTAAAGCCGATCTATCACCAAGCTCTAAGAGCGAGTTGCCATGCTTTTCGAACGACGCCCATAAATAATATTATAATTGAAAGTGGTCTCCCAACTTTAAAAAATAGACGCTATGAGTTAAAAGCGAAAATAATCCCCAAGCTTCTTAATTCAACCAAATCTATTCTCGGTGAAGACGTTAGAAAGATTATTATTGCCAAAAAAATTCGAAAGTCACTATCTGCAATTGATTATTGTTTGTCGCGAAGGAATTGGACATTCCCTTAAAAATGTTCCGCTATTTTGGTGGTAAACCTCCATGGATTTTGAAAGACTGTTCTTTTGACATTTCCATGTCTACGTACAAGAAAGAAGATACTCCAAATTACGTCTTTAGGAAACTAATAGCTGAAAAAACATAAACACTGGAGAGTACTGGTTGGAATCTTGTATACACGGACGGCTCAAAATCTTCATATCATATCTTCCCAATCACATATTTCATGAAAGTGCTTCAACTTTCACAACCGCAGCCAGAGCTATCCTTCGCGCTGAAAACAAACTCAAAACCGTCATTGTTACTGACAGTTTGCCTGTATTACAAGCCTTCGACTTTGAGATGGGGCATCATCAACAAATTAAGGAATATAATTACAACAGCCGGTGGAAAAATTAAAATGTTATGGGTACCTAGTCATATCGGTTTATTGAGAAATGAGCAGGCTGATGTCATGGAAAAACTGGATCTTCAAAGATACATTGGAAGAAAAGTTAAAGAGAAAATTACAGAAGGAAATCTACAATACCATCATCAACACTTCTCCTCGATTAATCCTCAATTTACTCCACTTTTATATCCAACAAATGTTGAGAAAACCAAGATGCAAATATTTTTGACAATTCGCCTTGGTCATACAAATGCAACTCACCAATTGATCTTGAAGAAGTCTTCCGCCCCAATCTGTAGTTGTGGTCGAATTCTCGTAACGAAGGCGGAGAATGAACTTAAACCACAGTTACTTTCAGCAAGACGGTACAATAAGCTATGCAAGCCTTGGCCCAACATAGATTCAAGTCATTCAAGTACGACGAACGTACAATTTAATGAATTCAAGTAACGTACCAATTAGCCAAAAACATTGCCCAAATTGACATCTTTGGATTACTTTCTTATAGGATAATTTTAAAAGTAAAACATATGCGAATACGTCATAAACAACTCAATACGTCAACTTACTTAAAAGCCAACATTCATCTAAAAATTAAAATTCATTAAAAATTATGGCTATAGAAGAGCAATTATTATTCGAAAATGTAAACCACCTTTTGCAGGCTTGGATAAAAAGCCTCGGCGAACGTAAGAATGACATTATTTTATATCATATATCATATCATATCATGGTGTTATATTCCTGCAGTGACCAAGTGTTCTATAAATTAAAAAAAGAAAAAAAAAAAACACGAAGTCACAAAAAACAACAAATTTTTCATCAAAAAAGATTCAATAGTTTAAATAAACAACTTTCCAAAAAGAAAAAATTTTTACTGTGAAATTTTTTACAATAGATTGCGTTCTTCTTTAAATAACTAAAATTCTTTTACGCAGGTAATTAAAAAAAAAAAAACAAATCAAGCTTTCAACTAGACAGAGGGCAATTTTCATTTAAATTTTATTTCTAATTACATTTTTTCCGCTACATTCGCTCTTTTTAGACGAAAAATGATAATCATAAAAATTTATTTATTTTAAGTGCTTTTTAAAACTTGTAACAGACATATTTCGAATATTTACTATTTTACGCAGACATGCAGCATAAGGATATGGAGAGAGAACGAGATCACAGGAAGCATATAAAATATATGGACACCTATTAATTTGAAATGTCTCTTGTACACTGTCGTTTACAATTTTTAGTTGCACTTGAATTATAAACGATGCATTGTATAAGTTGTTAAGGTTGTTGATGTTTCTGTTGTTATTGTTGCTGTTCGTTTCATACATTGTATTGTAAAAATATGTCCCAAAGGCCCAGTTTATCAGTTTGGTCACAAATTTCCTTTCTGCGCTGATGAAGAAAAACCTGCCATTGTGGATTTTTGGACTGTTAAATAATTCTTTTTAACTTTATTCCAATATAATATTAAATTTAAGTGAAATGTTAATATTAATATTTTTAAAATTTTTTTTTCTATAATATTATATTCTAAATATTAACGGTTTTCAATTCTGTTTCGAAATTGAAAATGATAACAAATGTTCAAAAAGGAGAGCATTTAAATTTTTGTAAATTTTAGGTCATTTTCAAATCAATTATCCGCCTTGCTTTTTTTGCTCACAATTTCTAACGATCTCGACGTTGTTTTTTAACCATAAAGTTTCATTTATTTGCTGTATTAAGGTTTAATGCCTCATAATAATTCTTTAGCCTTGTAGCTTGCATATTAAAGGTAAATGATATTTAAACATTTTCTACTACTCTACTCTCAAAGTTATTGCTTGGTTATCTATGCACTGAGGAAAGTTTTCATTGTGAAAATATGTCCATATTTATGGGGAAAAGGATGAGAAATATAATAACTATTATTAATTATTTATGATACTTTCACATGCTTTTATTGTTTGCTAACATTATGATATTGCATAATAGAGCACTGCACACAAGGTGCGGTGATTGATTTGAGAACCTTAAGTTTACTTTATAGAATATGTCGCTTGAAATGTGCCTGTCCTCTCACTTACACTAGCACAAGTCGTTCTTTATGAAAGTATTTCTTAGTTACCTGTTGCTTCATTTATATATTGTGTGTATGCAACAATATATTTTGCTATGGTTACGTGGGTATCAAAAGAAAATTGAATTTTATTATAAAACGCACAAAACAAAAATGAGGGAAAAGAAGGTATAATGTTTCTTTTAGCTTAAATCAAAAGCATATTGTCTTCTACTTACGTTGTAGTTATAATAAGGTGAAGACTTAAGTCTACAAATGTGAGTAACATGACAAAGAGATCTGATTACAGGGGGTATTTTTGTATATGTATGTATTTTTAAGTTTCTTAAAACTTGATAATGTTGCGCATGTTGCCTTACCTTGGTGAGATTAGGCATACTTTCTGTATTATTACATTACATTCATGAAATTCTTTGTTAAAGTACGTGATAATTAAATTAACATTTTTTGAGATGTTCTTTTATTGTTAGAACATTAATAAAAAGTCATTGTACTTTGGAAAAAGCCATTATATTGAAGAAGAAATCTTAGAGATATAATAGTTTTGTCACTTCGCTTGTAATATTCAGCGGATAGCTTTTGTAAAAGGAATTTGATGTGGATAAAGTCAGCCGTATTCGTCTGGACGACCGACTCATCTCATCTCTCTTCTCATCTTTTCATCTTTGTAGAATTCTCATTTTGGAGATGACCTTATTTTCTAATATTTGACATCTTTGTCCTCAAAGCGACTTACAAGATATCGTCAAATGTTGGATGTATCAAGTTTTGAGGAATTTATAGGAAATTTTAAAGTAGCTGCGTGCTACAAATTACAGATTGCTCCTTCTAGTTTTTATTTTAAATTGGTCCCTGGCCCTCAATTACAAACGCAGCGCGCACAACGAAACTAAGCTATAAAAGTAAATAAAGATTTTTCAGAACGTCTACGTTTATTTCACTTGATTGAAAGGAGCTTGGAGGTAGCTATCTGTATTAAATCGAAAATTGGACAAATAAAATTTACAAGATGTAAATATCAATGAACGATCATTAAGATGATCTGTGCGTTACTCTTTGAGAAGCGTTCGCATCAAAAAAAATAATTTCCAGAAGGAGCCAAAAGCGATTAAACCGTTGAAGATTTCTGCACAGCTGGCAATCATAGGCGGTATGAATTTGGCAAAATGTTTACGAACTTAACACAAACTTTAACTAAAAGCTTTAGTTTGAATACAAGTAAATCTTAAAAGAGTCACCCAAAAAAATCCCAACATGGAAACATGGAAAATTGTTAATCCTTTTCAAAAATGAAAATTTTATAACAATTCTATTGTGATAGATTAACTGCGAATTAAGGGAATAGCTTTAAATTACCTTTGCAAGAAACGAAATGTGTTACGTTCTCCATGTAAACCAATGCAACTTTGATCCAGAAATCGGAAAATAACCTCTAATTCTACCGAAGGGTATTTGAGTTGGTTTGCTCACATTATTTGTGCGTTTTTCGAACGTTCATAGTTAACTTGATTTCAGTGCCTTTCACAATTTATTTCACTTGAAAATGGAGGCATTTGCACAGCATTCAAAAGTATTAAATAGTTAATTTCGTATATTTCCTTTCTGACACATACACATACAAGGTACGTACAAACAAAACCGTTTTTATGCATAGAAAATACAAGCAATGTAAGAAAATGATAAAAAGTGTTTTATTCGAAACATCGCCCATCGTTAGCTGTGGTTTTCTCACCGGTCTGACAACTTTTGGATATCACGCCAAAAAAATTGTTGCTGTTTTGAGGCAAACTAGTCATCGAGCCATTTTCGCAAGACGCGAAACATTGCTCAGCAAATGCTTATTGTTTGTTTGTATCCCGTCGATACGAACAACTGGGAATTGGGAAGAGTTGAATTTAGTGAGTACACTGCATTGGCGAGGACTTCCCAGTTAAGCGTTTCCAATGCATCACGAACCGGTTCTACTATATAAATGGATTGGCGATCTTGTGTTGCTTGTTTTGATATATCATTCTCTTTTCGGACAACATGGGTTAATTGTCCTCAGGAGCGGTTCGTATTAACTTTGACAGCTAATAATAGAGCACGCCTTCCTCGTCGCACGAAATAAGAATGTCGTCTTCTTGACAACGTGATACAGTGTCGATGTGGATGGTACTCCTAGACCTACCCATAAGTTTTTACGCATTGATCCATTTTGAAATGTGAAAACGACTTTCTTCTATATCGTTAGGACTGCAAATAACCCTTGTCAGCTAACACTCGTTATTTACCACAAAACTCTACATTTCCGCTATTAGAAAAATTATTTTCTCATTGTGTTATCTATTGCTATTACACTTTCTTATTATTGCTAGATATCCAAGCTCCAAAAAAAAACACAAATTGAGATGTATATGTTTTCTAGCCGTAACGTTAGGGATATGGATCCGAATCAATTTCGGATCCATATTTGCATGCACATTAAATTTTAGCAACAATATACAAGTAGAACAATTGAACATATTTATATACAGTTGTGGGTATCGATATGTTGGTAAATCGAACGCTAAATTTGCGCAATAATAGAGAGGTGAATTCATAGATTTTAAAGTGATTTCAATGAAATTACGGTTTAACAGTGATTAACTTTAACAAGTTTTGTGTAATGATATCGCGAATTTTTGTGAGACTTCACTTGAAATCCCGAAGTCACCGAGTGCAAACGCGCTATTCATCAAAAACTAAATAATCCCGTAAATTTACGTAAGTAGGTCTATTACGACAAACGTAACGGTCCGTAATTTAAAAAAGCAATTGTTAATAACTATTTTATCGACGTTTGGTTATATTCATAGCGGAGGATATGACTTTACGCAAAATAGCTTAAGCTAAAATAATTAAACTGAAAAGGTTCCAAATAAACTAAAAAGAAACTATAGAAATGATTGAAGAAATGAAAACTTAAAGCAAATACATCTGCGAGGCAGGCCTACGTTTATGACGGCAAATAAACTCTTTGTAACACCTAGGTGGATTGTCCCCCAAAGTCTATGTCATTTCTTATATTCGAACACAAGATATGCCTAGAAAACACGTCAAATATAACAAAAAAAACTATCTAAACGACCAACTGGCCAAGTAGTTAATTAATTTGGACCTCTTGTTTGGTGTTTTACTATGGCACAATTATTTTGTAGCAAATATGTCAGACTGTCTTATTTTTCGTAAACAAAAGCCAACTTTATTGTGATATAGAATTTGAAGTTGGGATGAAATCTCCCATTATTGCAAAAGTTGCATTATGCATGACTTGCATAAAATTTTACATAATTCCCAAGCAAACAAATTAATTACATATATTTTGTGTTTGTGAGATGCAAAGTGGAAATAGTTAAAAATAATGAACTTAATTTTTAAAAATTCGCTTTAAAGTGAATACGTATGTATCATGTTTTCTATTTGCCGATTTTAGTGTTTATTTTTTTAAAAATTTTTTATTTGTTTGTTATAAAATTCATTTTTTCTTGATTGAAGGATTTTTTCGATAAGTCTTATTTGTTTATATACATAATTGATTTATTGTTCTTTTTTTGTAGATTTTTCAATTATAAAAATTAAATTATAATTTATAACCTTTCGCTTGCTTAATTTGTTGCATTTTATCTCTCATCGTATTCGAAAACATATGTTTATATTCTGAGGCAAATATATATGTGCACGTACTTAATATAACGTTAGTGCATTTTCTCCCTTCAGAGTCCATTATTCATTTATTTAAATAACAATACAATTGATTAAAATACTCTTTAACCTGTATGCCTATGAGAAATGCAACCGATGTTAAAATAAATAAGAAATCCGTTGTCGTTATGAAGCGAATTTAAGGCACCGTAGGATATTTTTTTTTCGTATTTCACTAGTTTTCTATGTGTATTATTTTTCTATGCGTCTTGCTATTTTTTCATTCATATTTTGGCTTAAATTGACATTTCTTACAAGTGGTAAATTAGTGACGAAAGCAACTTAACATTCCTTTGGATTTTGAAGGTCATTGCAGTCTTTTATAAAAATTTCTCATTTGCATAGGATAATAACACATTGTCTTTGTACTGTAAAAAATATCAGAGTTAACATGATGCGTTATTTTAACACTAGAAATTTTGAAAACGATAAAATGTATTTTAAAGAAACTGTATTAAAAACGATTTTTACATCTATACTATGGTTTTCACTATATATAACTAGCACATGCGGCTTTACATCTACTTCTTTTGTTTGATATTTGAACTTGACAACACAACCGTTTTGATGCCGAATTTGGTGTCAAATTTATCTGTCTAATTCGGTATATATTGAATAAATGGGCACCTGGTTTTAGTTGAGAACATATGCTCATCGCCTAGTCTGCACCAGGACTGTTATCAATTAATTTTTAAAAATCAACACTGGTTTTACAAAAATTATTTTAGCTTTTCCAATAAAATCGTTAATGAATCGAATTGACCCGCTTAGGTCAACTAGTGTTAACAAGCGTAAGTTTCCTATTCGATTTCTCTGCTTACCTGTAGATTTTTCCGTCTATGCGTTTGTCTACGTATCCCTTTGAGTCTCTGCTCGTCGTCCTTTCTTGCTAGCCATCCTTTCGCATGTTTGTTGAAGCACATACATCAATTTTAAATAGTTACATGACAATTCCAAGAATACATCTTGAATAGAATAGAAAGGGTAATTTGATTCAAATGCCTGTTCAAATATTTTCTAAAGCTATTTCAATCTACAGTGCAAAAACGATTTTAACTGATTTGCGAATTTCTTTTAGCTTTATATATTACTTGTAAAAGATAACATTTCATAGCGAAGAGCACCTGTCAAAAATATTAGATTTCAACTCTAACTACCCAACGTCGGTTGATAAATAGTCGCGCAGACAATTTGGTCAGAATGGACGGAACCTTGAAGGAAGTACCTTGAAACACATACTTAGGCGTTGCAAATGATAAGGTAAAATTAATATAAGACTTTTGGTAAAATGCTGGTTACAAAATGTGTTATCTGATAAACGTTATAAATATAATTAAATCAATAGCCAGACAGGTACCATTCATTAGTCAGGTATACGAAGTCTAAAATTATTTAAATTATATTTTAAAACAACAACGATAAATAATTTAAATTCTGAGTAAGAGAAACGGATACGCAAAGAGGTGGAGGACGGAAAAAAAAGAGGTGAGGGATGTTATGCGAATATGTAATGAACAACATTGTTTAAAAATTTGCTTACAGGCGAACATTCGAAAGTGCGTTAATATAAATAATCTGGAGATAAAACAGGCAAATATTTAATATTAAAAATTGCAGATATAGCGTTAAAATTTTTTTTTTGTTTCTTCAAGTTATGCTTATTTCAATTTTAGCAATAAAAAAGTGCTTTTTATCGGGAGCATACAAAGCTAGTTATTTATATGAATTTGTATGAGTGAGAGATTTCAAGCGATTCAGAAAAAAAAAAAAAAAAAAAAATTCCAAATAAATAGTGATGACATTTTTCTGATTTAATTCATTTTGCTTGAATTTAATTACTTTCCATCGTCCATGAAACACATGAATTCAGTTATGCGAAATGACATTATTGTCTATGAAACGCAGTTAATTTCAACGTTGTATGACGGTAGGGGGAAAGGATGAATTAATTCCGTGGGGTATAATAAGTTTATATACTGATCGTTTTTATAATCGATCGCTTTTCACAGAAAAGTTCGACCGGGGGGTTATTATCTAAAAGGTAGTTTATTGAGAAGATTCATTATGGTACAGTCTATAAGTATAACTTATTTAAAATTCATGCTATAGAAAATTTACTGATTTTTTAAATTTGCCCAATTTTTAACTACAGCTAAAGCTTGCTTCTTTTTTTTTTTGTTTTAACGGAAGAATCTAAACAAGATCTTTAGCGGAAATTAAAACTACACCTGGATGGACAATTTCAAATAACAAATGAAAAGCCCAGCAATGTAGGCAATGTATTTTGATAGTTAACAATCTCCTCTAGTTATGTTGGTATTTTTTTGAAATTTATTTTTGTTCGATTATACGTCTAAATAAAGTTTTGAAGTACACTTTGACAGGAAATCAAAATGTTAAAATCCCCGGCTAAACATTAACGTATTTTACTTACTACATATTAGGTATATTGGATGAGTTTCTGATAAAATGACGAAATATTGACAGCAAGTAGAAATGAACAATATTTGTTTGGCTTTCTGGCATCATCAATAAAAAAAAGATAGAAGACAAAAATTTTTGGTTACGTGCATATTGGATACCATCGTCGTAATCATCATTATAATCTCCCAACACATCTCTTGTTATTCACTTGTATTTGCCTATTGCTGTCTTTGTTATTGTGTTTGTTTGTCTTTTCAAAGAACCTGTTATAAAAATATGTACTCTTGGCAATTTCATAGCCCTTGTCTCAGATAAAAAGCATTTTAAAGTGATGTCATTTTTTGAAAAAGATTCTTCTCCTCAATATATAAAGTTGTGGTGAGTTGAGTTATTCATGCTGTCAGGCGTAAAGTGTTTGATTTTGATCATTTAGTGTGTTTCGACAAAGACTTTACACCAGCCTACCAACCATTCATTTAACCATCTAACTAAGTGAAGACATCATGTGCTTCAGTGCGTTTCATTAGCTTTCTGTCTGCCTTGCCTATGTGCGAATTGGCTATATCGAAGTAATACACAAATTTCCGGGCTTTCAACTTCAAAAGTTGTTGTTGTTTTTGCTGATGTTTTTTGATTAAACCTAAAAATTTCTATTAGTCTTCATGTTTTATTAAAGGCAAATAAATCTCGATACCGAGAAAGCACCACAATTTATCTGAAAGTACTTTTTAAAAATATGTTATATATTTTGTTTAAAGTTAACTGAAACGGTAGTATAGCGCTAAAACGTTTTCAAAGGCGTTTATTCTCAACCGTTCAATGTTAATTAATTGGTATTATTTAAAGCTACTGGTTTGATATTTGTTGACTACGCTCTATTAAACTGCGCGCCGTTTGGTATGCCTCGCCTGTCGACTGGTGTCTTTAGTCGAACTACAGTAAAAATTTATAGCATAATTTTTGGCGGGAGTTTACTCTTGATACTGGCTCAATCAATGACTGGCGTATAATTAATCGAATTTAAAAGTAAATTGTTATGGCGACTGATAACATTGTTCTGTACTGGTACTGTGATTTCTTTGATGTTGACGTTGGCGGCGCGGAGTGGAATTGAGCTTAATAGCGTGAACGGGCGCCGGATGGGTGAGTAAGTATGCATTGCTGACGATGAATGAATAAAATTAGTCTGCGATCTGAAAAGATATTTACTCGTTAGCTTAATAGAGAAGAGATATATATGACAATAGTAATCCTTAATGTAGGCACAGTTTTAGTAATTAATTTTTTGTTAATTTAAAAAGCTTGACAATGTATGCTACAATTTTTTGTAATTTTTAAGATCGCACAGTTTATAATAATCAAGAATTGACAGTGTATGAAATTTTTATAAATTTTTATGCCTACGACTCCTAATTTGGGATTTTACTTTTAAATACAAATAAAAACGGACAGACAAGCTAACCCGAAAGTGTGTCTGTTTCAAGTCCTTTTGGATGTTGTATACACCAGCACAAATTTAATATATATCCTTTATCACAAGTAATGTGCATGACAACTAAATACATTCATTTTATTGAAGTGTGTACTCCGTAGGATTACATTACCTAGTTAAAGTCTTCAGCGATATTTAGTTTCGATAAGTCAAGTCTGCTCACATATAGTGCCAGTCAAAGAATTTTATTTTAATGCAATTTTAGAAAATATCTCCTAAAAAGACGTTCTATATTTTCGGCGATTGTTTATTTTACTTCTTTTTAATACTTATTAAGACCTGAATAAACAAAATATAAACTGTTTCTATGAAATATCTTTACATAACACTTAAAGAAAAGTTTTCAGTACTTGATTTCATAAGTTCCATCTTTGCAAGTGAAACTGTTCCGGGCTCTAGAAGTAAGCAACATTTTTGCTTTTCTTGTAGGTGTTTAGTATGTATTACTCCCTTTTTTTTTCTTTTCATGCATATTAACCAACTTTTTGTGTTTCCGCTTGAAAATAATGTTCGGTTACATTAATAATAATCGACGCGTAGAATAAATATGTATATCATTTTATCGAAAAGTAAAAAGATGTTAACAAACATTTGTGAAAGGTTTTCAATATTACATTTTTTAAATTATTTCTGCGATCAGGCAGATTCTTCTTCTTTTAAAAGTAATAAATATATATATATATATTTGTTTCTAGCCAAAGTAAATTTTTAGAAAAAGGTTAGTTAAGCTCTTTGTAATTTTCGCTCATAATAAATTTTTACATATGGATTTAATAAAGCCGATTGAGTAATAAAGCATTTTGTCATGACAACAAATAAACAGCATTAAATATCCAACAACGAATTGTCCAACCAAAAATACAAATGAATACTAGAGATGAATGAATGCATAAATCTAGAAAGAGGATGTAGAAAAGTGTGTATGTGAATGGCTTTATCGCAATAAATGCATTCACAAACACGCAAACATATAATATGTCAAGCAACTGATAAGCCATGGCAACACTGGGCTAACGGGAGCAACAGCAGCAGCAGAAGTAACCAACAAACAAAAACAAATACAAGACGCACAAACGTTGTGATATAAGTGGTCGGGAATTACAGAAGGCTGCCAAGGATTAAGGGAAACAAAGGAATTCATTTGAGTGGAGGTATGCAGGTAGACCCCACATAGAACGTTGAGCATTGTAGGTGGTATAGCAAAAATTTTGCTCAGCATAAAGTAACAAAATAAGTGAATGACAGTCGGAAAAATACAGCTTCAATAAACGCAACAAAACTTAAAATAAAGTGCAATCATCGCGGCGCGGTGGAATGATTTAAAAGAAGAGTATTACGGCTTAAGCATATTATTCGTTTGCAGATATTTTAGTTGACGGTGACTAAATGAGGCTTGACTGTCTCTTACTTCCTCTTGTTAAATGCGTGTGTGTTTTTATTCGCAAGTAGGCGGATGAGTGATTGTTTGTTGTCACAGCCAGGAACATAAAGTGGATGAATGAATTGTTGATGACCGGCCAGTGTAAATTTCGCTGTCTTGCCTATAGGTGATGGCAAATTTATTAACTCCTCATAATATACGTATGCTAGACGCCAAATGTCACAAAGTCAGTACGGTTATTAAAAATCGTGGGGGGAATGAGTTGTGTGATATAGTAAAACAAAGTAAATGAAGCGTATTTTCACGAGCATTGCACTGCTGAAATGATATTAATTATTTATATAATTTTCACAATTTAGTCATTCGTTCTGAAAAGTATGCACACTATTTAGCTAGAACAAAATTAGGCAACAGTTTATTTCAACTTCTGCAAATCTGTTAAGGGATTAATTTACGTTAATCTCCTTTTTTGTAAAAAAACACTTTATGTTTAAATATTCAAGAATGGCTGGGAATTACATAAAATACTTTCAAAGAGCAATGTAGAATTGGAGAAAATTCCCAAGGGCAAACAGCAGGACTTGCTTTTGAACTGATTGAATTGAATCTACGTAGCACCTATAAAAGAGAGACCACGCAGCCGAGGCATACTTAAGTATTAACTGAGCGCATGTGTGGCTTTTTTGCAATGTAAGGATCCCTATGCTTCTTGGACTATCCCTTAATGAAACTTAGCGCGTAGCTAGATTTACTTAAAGAGAGCTCATTGTGCAAATTAAAACTCAATCGTTCCTCGAATAGAATCTCTAAATCGATGAATCAACGTTTTCCATCTTGTGCGAGTCAATAAAACACTCTGTATTGAATGAGTGTAGAAAGAAAGCTCCCTGCATTTTTTAGATTTAATTTCATAAAACTTAAGGAGTACTATGTAAATAAACTATTTAAGACAATTGCGATACGATTGCGATGATGATTAATGTATAAATTAAATAAAACCCCTCCTGGGCAGCCACCTTGAAGGGCGCCAGATGTCGTGCTTAAACAGAACCGTGAATGATCTGTTATGCAGGTACGAGCTTATCGATTTCACTAAGTAGAAAGTGAAGCCAGAGGCGTGGGGTGTGAAGAAACTAAGTGAAACGCTTTGCCAAAATCAGTATATAAGACATCCGCGCGAGAGCCCCTAGAAACAGCCTTGAAAAGATGGTAAGATAAACTCTAAGAGATTCGTAAGAGTGGGTCTTCCTTTCTCAAAGCCTTATTGCAATGAGCGACAATTTGATCAAACAATTTATTTAAAACACTCAACTTGGCGATGCCTATGTATTTCTCAGCGTGAATTCTACTTTCACATTTGAGATTTGGAATACACCTGATTTCAAGGACTGATTAAAAATCATTGAAATAATAATCAAGCCCAGGCGCAGAACAATATTTTAGAGACCTTAAACCATCTAAAACATCAGATTATGAAATGACCAAGTTAGGAATCAGGACCGAGCTAGATATCGGACACGGCTAGCTGACAGTTGAATCGGAATTAGCAGTTGCCACTGAAAGAAACATGCAAGGGATAGATGGAGTTTTTTTTTTGGAATTGACAAACTTAAAAAAATATTTAGGATTAACACGCAGTGAGGACTTTATCAATTGAAGATACCTGCAATAATATAATAAGACAGAAACAATGCTATAAGAAATCAGAAACCGCATAACACGCTGGACTTTCCATTTTGAAATTAATTTATTTTTATTTCTTAAAATTGTTTTAATTAATTTTCTTATTCTTATTTTAGTTAGTTTCTTCTTATTTATTTAAATATCATCCGCACCCGCAGGCCGAATAACCAAAGCATCTCGAATATCGCAACTCGATGGTCGTTGCTTCAAATCTCAAGTGTTGCAGAGTTTTCAATAAAGCCGGCAGCTTTACACGCTAGCGCGATATTTTGTCTTTCCACTGGGAACAATAACTTCTATTTTTATTTTTGTTCTCACCTTATCATTGGCTTATTATTTTAAATGTGTAATAAAGAGTACAAATTTGGTGTACCTTGAAGAAAACTAGATGTCTGAAAAAGTTTTTTAAATATTAGAGTTTCCTTTTTAGAGATGCATACAAAAGAATGCTTTGGAAAGTGTTTTTTATGACGTCATTTAGAAAGGGGTAAAAGGAAGTGACCCCTTTGAAATTCCAACCTCTCTTCTTATAAGAAAGTTTCTCATTTAGAAAGTTGCTCTCTTCCCGTAATTCTCTTTTTCTCTCAAAAAACATCCCGTATTATGGGTAATTTGTATGGGTATTTGTATGCTTTCATAATCATTTATTTATGTCGCCCATAGTAGTAACTTCAACGCTTTCATGTTAAGCTATACCTCGAAACCGCTCAACCGCTTTTGTATATTATATGGGCAGCGTCTCTTACTGAAACTATCTAATAGCCTATATGGGAAAGCAATATTGCAATATCCTTACATTACGGTTTTAACTTTTCTAAAACAGGATAGCAGAAGGTGAGATTGCATCAACCCGTTTACTTGTATACATATGTAGGTCCGTTACATCAAACCGATAGAGAGAATATTATATATAAATTTGTAAAAAAGTAATAGGTGTGTTGTTGCAGTTGTTGTTAAATATTAAATAAAACACCAGTTGCTTGTAATTTATCTCGTCTGTATACATGATATACATTGTTCAAGTATTTGTATAAAAATTGCGATATACATTTACATAGTTTGTGTTTGCGAGTTGCATGGTTTTGCTGGTTATTTAAAGAAAGAAGGCGAAAACGAAAAAGCAAACCAAAAGAAAGGTATGCAACTAGCACGGCAAACGGTTTGGTTTTGACATCGTATTTAATAGCTTAAAGGTTTGCGTATATATACATGTGGCTGGCTTAAATATGTGCGAGGCATGCTCTTAGGTGCACTGTTACGTATTTGTTTTCTTTTTTTGCTTGTTTGGTTTTAGGTGGATTTTTCTTATTTAAAAAAACTCATTAAACGTTAAGTTATGTAATCGATTTCATGGTTTATTGGGTTCGTTATAGTTATGAAGTTCTTGGTAGAAGCAAATGTTAATTATGAAATGATGAAACAAATCGATTTATAAATGGTTTTCGATCATCTCTTTCTCTCTCTCTCTCTCTCTGTCTCTCTTTCTTTATTCTATTAGAAACTATAATTTATTATTCTTTGTTTAAACATTTTTAATTTGAATTTACCAGAGGAAAAGTTTTTCTCTTCTTTCTCTTACTTACCTAAAAGAATATTAGGATACAATATTTAAAGCAAATAGTCCCCCGTGTTTACATTGCACTTCAAGTAAGTATTTTTGTTTCGTTCAAATGCACTTTCTCAACACTTAAGTATGTAGAAGAAAATAGGTAAAAGACAATTGCAATAAGTTTAAGTTAAGTGGTAGTCGTATGGTACTATAAAAAATTAATTTAATTAGACCTTAATTCTTAGAGCATTTAATATTCCAACATTAAAGTAGGTGAGGATTTTAAAAAACGCGGTTTAAATTAATTTTGGATTTGATTGATATATATTCTGATAAGTTTTCGAAAAAAATATTTTTATCGGTGGAAATTATAATTCTTTTCAGCTAAAAAGGAGCAACATGAAGTCCACCGGTCGCTCGTTCCAATCAATAACAATGTGTGCCTATTACAGGACCGGCGGGGCAAGATTTAAATTGTGCTTAGTACAATGCCGCGGCTTTCAAAAGTGTAATCAAATTAGGAAACAATTAACGCCTTGAGGGGTGATGCTATCTTGTGTATCTTTTCATTTTTTGTGTTCTTAATGACTCCTTAAATATTTTGTTTGTTGTATGGCTCCCCACGATGTATTTTTGAGTGAAATCGCTACCTATTATTAGTGAAAACTTTTTAATTGAGTTCGTCTTGAAACAACGTTTTTCTTTCTTCTTCTTTGGTCCCAACTCTCAACAGGTTTAATTAACGCTTTCCTTTCGTAGGCGTAAGATTTTGTTAACTTACTTTACAAGACTGTGTAGTTGATTTTTGATCGGTTTTCGAAAAAATAACGAATCCTTACCTAAAATAGCCACCATTTTATTAAATCATTCATTAAATCAATATTTTTAAAAAATTTCAAACCCTTTGCTATTAGTATGTAATATTAAGTAATATGTGGAGTATCTTCTTACTAACCTATAATGGTATGGACAAGAAGGGCCATATCTAGATATCTATATACAAATACAAAAAATACGTTCCAAAACGATTGCTCTTTCACAAATAAATTTGAGCAAATAGCCTTTAATTGCTTGCTAACAATATAACTGTATGCCCCTAGTATATATTGGAAACTGTAATTCGCTTAATTTCGAGTACAACATTTTAGCATTTTATACATTTCTTTTTACTTAATTTTCATATTTTTTCCATGTTATTAATATTGTTTATTTATTTATTTATTTACTTACGCATGAAACTCAGCTAATATAAATTAACAGCCCAATTCAATTCACTCTTAGAAGTAAATCTTATACTAATATTAAAAACTAATACAAGGTATATAAGGAGAAGTAAAGAAAAAAATCATGTATAAATACAAAAGAAAGAAAAAGAAAGAAAAAAGCAGGCACACAACTGGCACCGAGACACACACACACACCCACAGCCAGTACAGATTCAAGTTGCAAGTGAACCCCTAAGTGGTTGAAAACATGCAAAAGCTTGGCAACCGATAACACTAAACAACGCCAGTTAATTTTCGAATCATAGCGAGATTTTACAATTGCAAGTTAGTTTAAATACGACATAGTCAAATCGCTTTAAGCATACTTTAAAGAGTCCGACATTAATATTAAGATTAAAGATATCGTTCAGGTTTCTACAAATAACTCTGAACGAATTAACCAGCTCATAATTATACTTACATCGACTTATCTTAATGACGATAATTAATATTTACATTGACTGAGCTGAATGATGTAAAGTTTATATTGCCAATCATCACATTTCAGGGTTTGCGTAAATTAACGATCGTCTCCCGTTTTATTTCATAATGTAATGAAACTTAACGCGTTATTTTTGATATAAATTTATAATTTTTATCCACCGAATAAACGTAGCGATCCGAAACAAATATCTGAACATACAAAAATCCACTTACTTTTAGTGATATAAATATAATTTTTTTAATATTAAAATATTCCTTACGGAATACATATATTTTGGGAATCGTTGATTGGGAGATTTTGATATAGAATAAAATTGAGAATAATTATTTTATTCTTTGTCCAGAACATTTTTTACTCAGAGGTGCATTGAAATATATTACGTATTTAACCTCCCCATTAAGTAAATTAAAAAAATTTTAATACATGAACAGAGCGTCGTCGGCTCTACGATTTCTAATTTGGGAGGACGTACAAAAAACTTAAAGCGTCGAAACTTTTCGCGTCGAGATTTCGTGAAGTGAAACAGATTGCATATGAATTCCTAAAACTAGTGTGGAGAATAAATAGGCACGGTTAGAGTTTTAATCGCAAGAATAACTAACACATTATTTAAATTTTTGATTTTGTTAAACGTGAGTAAAGAATGAATTCGTTACGCTTATCATTCGGTTTTTTCAATATATAATTTTCATACTATATAATATTGGATGGGCGTGGTTGAATTTTTCCATTTTTAGATCAAAAGTAAAAATTTATATGCTGCATGTGCTGTACTTTATGAGTAACAAGCAAAATAAACGGAAAGCAAAGATGCTCAAAGTTTTGGTGGCATAGGAGTAGGAGCGTTATAGGCGCATCTTTTGAAAAGTTTAGGTCACTTGCGAATTCTTTTGCAAATTTGTAGGCGATATCTTCATTTTCGCCAACGGTAGCATATTTACCAAATATGCGTAGACAGACAGATGTGCAGGAGAATGGACAGGCATTCTTCGGTGCACTCCAAATTGGAGCATTCTAAATTTAAAACTGCCCAAGAACGTTTTTGATGCTTCTGCCCGTTTAAAGCTATAGAGAAAAAAATTAAAAATTTGATACACTATAACAATGGGTAGACCTAATCAATTTTTCCCAGTTTTGAACAGTTACTACAGCATCACTCATAGCATCCACATTGAAAGTTTTGTACATTTATTTGTATAGTTTGGAAGTAATGAGCAAACAGTCAATTTTTTTATTTCTTCTGAAAAACTGTGGTCTTCCTGGTTTGACCCATTTTCAATACCAATTTGCATGCAAGAACTTCCAATCAAATTAGAGGTCAATAGCTTAAGTTTTGTGACCAAGAGAATATTTACAACAGACATTACATAGACGGACAAATTGCCAGACAGACTGTGATGGGTATAAAAAGAGGGCACAATTTGAGAGCTTTCAAGAAAAAAATAAAACTACAGCGACCGTTTCTCTGTTCGAGCGAATCTCATAAACACATGTTTTATAAAAGGGAAAACCCATGAATTTAACTCGGACTACTTTGCTGTAACAAATTGCCCTAGTGAAAATTAACCAACGAATGCGTGTACAGTTGCACAATTGGACGATATTTCAAGTCAGTAATGGTTTCTACGAGCCGATATATAATAAGAATCTCATTTATGTGTTCTTATGTGGAAGCTTGCCCACATCAAACTGAAATGTGGCCAAAGTAAATACTCAGGTTATTTTGAGAAAAGCAAAAAAGAAAAACCGCCGAGGATGCTTGTCTGACTTTTGACGTATATGATGCGGTCAGGATCATCTGTTAAACAATTTGCCAAGTGTCCATGCTTACGAATGGCGACCGTCTGCTCAGTCGGTGCGCATTAATATATTGAAGATACAATTGGCTCACGTAAAGAATAAAATTATCGATCACTGCATTGCTACTTTTCGTTCAAACTACATAAGTTGCCTATAGGTCACCTTTACGAATTGTAACGCAGTGTGTATGTTTCTTACAAATTACGAAATATAAAAAATAGAAAAATATAGAAAAATAGAATGTATGAAATAAGCTTTATATATACATGAGCTTATGTACTCTTAGAGTGTATTAATTATGCAAATTAAAAATGAAACGTTTGAATTTTTTCGTGAGGATTTAAAATTGCTTAGAAACTCAAGAACAACTTTAAATGTAACGTCATTTTTTTCTTAATAGTTTTTATCTTCTTTGAAGTATTTAAAAGCGTTAAGTTAAACGTATAAGCCAAATAATGTTCATAAATATTCGTGAAACTTTTACTTGCTAGTCTATTGCAACGGATGAAGTTGAGAAATTTTAAATTTATATGAATAATAAAATAAAATTTACGGTAAATTTCTTACTTTACTAAAGCAAATCACCTAACTTGCACACTTGCGATAAACTAATCTACAGTGTAATACATGGGCATTATATACGGGAGCTAATGATAATTTTATTTAACATAGCGAGATTTTAGGCGTTGAAGCGTAAAATTGTTGAAAATTTTCCTAACATATAAAACTTGTTAGGCGAGTGACAACAAGTTGTCTTAGGGTTGTTTATAAATGAGTGTGAAAAATTCATAAAAAAAATTTGTGAGAAGTGTTAGAAAACATATTCAGTGCTATAACCATTATATAGATGCAAACACTATCGCATGACTAAGTGGTAAATTATTAATATTTTTGTTTAAAGCATTTACGCCACATATTGTTGTTGTTGTGCCCTGGCTGTATTATGATAACGTTGTTTTTAAATTCATAACGCCGTTCTTGGTTTTTATCCGTTTCTACATGGTAGGATCATAGACAAAATGTTCTTATGTACGGGTTATGCTGTTTTGATAAATTATGCATGTTATGTGTAAGAGAAAGCTATTTAAAATTTCCAACATATTACATCTTAGATTTTCTTTTGAATTACTTAAGAGTTCTCTGATTAACTAAGTTAGTTCGGTCTGTCTTTATACATTTTTGCGCAAAGTTTTAAATGATTAACATTTATCATAAATATTTGCGAAATTTTGCAGCATTCTTCTAATCAAATCTCATAGGGTTAGCAGATGAATTATATTTACATTTTGTTTTTTCTTTCGGATTGTTAGCGAAACTTCCCTTTGTAAACAAGTGACCATAGATTTTTTGGAAATTAAACAAATTATCACCGTTAGTGTATGCAGAAAACTTTACTTCATTTTTATCTGCGCCAAAGGAAAGGAAAACATATCTGGTATCTGGTATTACGAACATAGAAAGTTGAGTTTTTCATAAAATTTTCACTTGCTCTTCAACCACAAAATAGGAAGATGTATTTGCGCGTTGTCATCATTTTACATTAAATTGTGCTTTAAGAAAATTAAAGAAAAAATGAAGCAAAGTATAATCATTTTGTAGGTATGGAAAGAAACAACGGTAAATCTCTGCTTGCGTTTAAAGTTTAATTAGAAAAATTTGTAACCTTGATTTGATATCAATAAGAACTACATTTGGTACATTTGGTTGCTATCTTTTTATTCTCTACACCACCGTGATAGAGGGTATATTTAATTTATGCGAATGTATGTAACATCACCAACATCACGCATCTATCGATTTAAGTTTATCTGTACGCTTGTCTAACTGTCTGCTGCTCGTCTAATATCTTTCCATGCGTTTAGCGCTCAATTGCGAGGTCGCAATTTTTCAGATATATTAGAGAAATTTGATACACCGAGATGTTTTGCAATAAGGACAGATTTTTACGGCCGCTTATACCCGAACGCACCATTTGAAAAAAGTTTACGTATGACAAAGCTTGTAATTTTGAGTATTTCCACACTTATCGGCAGAAAATAATATTTTGGCATGAAATATAAGTGCGGATAATTTTGATCGAAGTAGACTTCCTCTCATATAAGCACTCCTACAAAAAAACGATTTTATGTGAAAGTTAGAAGTTGGTTGAGAGGTACGATTTAGCAGACAAAGTTACTGTGCTACGTTTGGCCCGCAAAGGCCCTTTCCATATAAGAGTCTTTTGTAAACTAACTCTTTTGGCTATTGTATGACAAATTAAATGAAGTACAATAAACTCTTGACGAAAATTTAACTTTACTAAATTTATGCCGCGTCCGTTCAAGTTTAACGATTCCCCTGCATAAGTGTTCCTATAAAAAGATAGCTATTTGTCGGCTTTACTCGGTTATAATGTTTGTACTTGTTCGATATATAAATTAAGGATTTCTGCTTGGACTGCTTATATTTAGTGGATAGTATACTAGATTATTTCTCTCGTTTGTAATTTCTAAGGTGATGCATTTAAGGCTTCATAAAATGTATATTTTTGTGATCGGTTCAATATAATGGCTTGATTTAAGCATGTCCATGCGCGCCAACCTTTGTTTTATGGCGCGCAATATCAGCACAAATTTTGAAATGGAAAAGGAAGAACTGCATTACACACCCACAGCTATTAGCCACAAACGCATCAGCAGCAGTCCATTAAAAAATATCGTAATAAGTTTCCCGTAGGAGTTACTGAACCATAATATGTCACAAATATTGATTACGTACAGGATTACGTGGTACGCTCGTATTTACAGATACGTGTTTACGTATTGACAGTAATAGTTGAGTGACTGAGAATTAAAGAGTTATTCTAAAACAAGCAGAAGCTGTCTATTCATTGTAGAATAGTTTTAAACTTTATTTCCATTCATTTAAAATTATGCATACATTTAGGCAATTGTTTATTTAGCAGCCTTTTAAATATTTATGAAGTTGTCACAACACATACGAAAGGATTATGGACTTTATGTGCATGCGAAAGTAGATTTATCTACGATATCCTTTAATCAGACGATAAAAAAGTACATACTATCCAACAGTTAAAAAAAATGTACAACTCGTTTTAAGCTTGCATTGTATTAATAAAAAATTAATGTTTACCAACTTAAATTGCGGGCGACGTTTTGCAGATAATTCAAAAAAGAATAGAAACTGTCTTTGTTACGGGTATACAGTACGCGTCTAAGATGTCGCATAGTATAGGTACGCTGGAATTGCTTTAAAAGTTACATACAGTTCCACGTGACCTTGACAGAAAGTAAAATTTCGTATCGAAATTTTTTTAATAGTCTTAAGTTATTCTTTTCCCAATTCTTTTCTAGGTAACTAGCGTATTATATAAATATATATTTAAAAAAAAAAAAAGCACAGAGAAGTCGCATCACCATTGGGAAACTTACCTTTTGCTTTTCTTGTTTAGTCTACTTTCTACACAGACAATTGGCTGAGAGTACGAACTATTTTTTGCACCCTACGCATTCATAGTTAAACGTTTTTTCAGGCGGATAGCCACAAATACAAAAATATATTTCAATTCGTCTGGGGTGTAAGAATTTTCATTTAGTTTTTCTAACAGTATGACCAATTACTCAGGGCATGTCCCGTATACGCGTAACGCGGTGACGGCCAAGAAGAAATGAGGAAAGATAAAATGAGAAAGAAATATGGAAGTGGTGGCCGCAGTCTAGTGGATAAGAATCCGATTGGTTAAATGTATGCCTTTACCGCCTGAGCACTCATTATAGCTACGAGCAAAGTTTAGATTTGAACACAGTGAAGTTAAAGTAAACTTAATTTACGTTGAAGACGGCGAAGAATGACTTTTTTTAATATAACACGTAATTTTTGTTTTTGTAATCCATACGTGCTTTCGAGTTGTGTTTCAGACGAGCTTTCCAAGTATTCTTACAATTTAGCCTAATATCTCTTAAATACTTTTTCTAAATATAATATGAAAAAAAAGTTTTCAAGTGCCTTTCCTGCATTATTCTTCTTTTTTTTTTTGGTTTGTTTATTTTAAAATTAGCTTTAGAAATGCATTAGTGTTGCAATAGTACGTGACATGTAAGTGTTGCGTTGATAAAGAGAAAATTCTCTTTGAAAATTCTTCGCCATAGCAAGCGTATTAAAGCTTTTTCTTTAACACCCGCTCATATCTAGCCGTACGTGTTTTGAAATCAAAAAGCTACTAATGTACACAAGTGGTCCGTGCAGATAGTGGCATTGATGATGTTGATGAAATGTAGAAATTCACCGTCAATTCCGTCTTAATATTACCGTGGTTTTTAGCGTATTTAAAAACTACAGCAAGATTTTACAGTAATGCTACTAAAATACTTTAAAATTTTGTCAAGCTCCATTCTCTTATTTGTATTTGTAGCTTAGTTATATTTTATGCATATATATTTACCGTTACATTTGTTCCCCATTTTATTATTAGCACACGAAGAATTACATTATAATTTATTGGCTTTTAACCATACGCCATGTAAGCATCTGTAAGTGTGGTTGGGCTTAACAAAACTTGTACTAAATTGTGATTTCTGTAGCATACAAATACTGGGCTTTAGTCATTTGTAGTCTACGGTTCAGCTTATTGTATGTTGGGCAAAATGCATGTCATAACCTAGGTAATGGAATGTCAGCTTTATTGTCCTTTATTGTCGAGGCACATGTAACGTTGCTATATGTGTGAAATGAGGTCGAATGAACGTCTAAAACGAATTCCACACTTTTTTTTGCTTTTCTCAGATACTAATGATTGGAATAGGCGCAGTATGTACCGTATGCTAAGCAAGTTGCACACACGATAAGGTATTAAATTTATTTAATTTTTCACTAGCTATGCAAAATATGTTATTTTCAAAATATCAATTTTTTTTTCAACCTAAGTTATTTTAGATCACATTTATTACGAAAAAATTGTCTTTTTTTGGATTAAAATTGAAGCTTTCCCTTGAAATACTCCCAAATATATACAAATCAACACATTTAAAATCTTCTTGTATCCTTTCCTTCTCTATCTGCAACGATGTAAATTAAATTATTTGTTCTTCTTTTTCAGACTCAACCCATGCCGCATATTCCGTTAACTCAAACATTCCTCGTAATAATGGCCCCAATGTTGCCTTATTTATTTATGTTTCGTATGTTTCAAAAAATTTATCTTTTTTAACTCTAATATATATAAGTAATTTTTTCGAATACCATTCTAATTATTTACATTTCAATCTGTCGACTACTACTCTTTGGAAGAAGGCTTGTAAGTTTTTTCATGTAGGTTGGTTTTTCGTGTAAGTTAGTATTTAAAAAAAACCAGATCGGTCAAACGACACGCCGATGAGAAAGCGTAAACTGAAATGAGCTTATGCTTCTCTAAGCGAAATTTGTGGGTATTACATGGAAATTATGAAATATAGAAGTTCGAAATTTATTAAATTTATTTTACGGAGGGCATTGCTATTTATGTTTAAAAAGCAAAAGTAGTAGTAAGATAAAACTTTAATTATTTTACTTTTTTTGTCCTTTTCTACTTATTAAACACAATAAAAATTATTCTGTACATTCTTTATATTACGAAACACTGTCTATAATTACACAAATCTGGGCACGCCCACTCATAAAGTAATAATCTAAATAGTGGTGGGAATACAAGATTCGGCATCATTTGAATATAATTTTCTTATGTGTTCTTATCTTTGGATGATGGTATTACATTTCAGAAGCACTACTACGAGTCTTAAAGGGGTTAACATTATCAAAATTATACGAATTTAAGGCCCTCTATTTAGGAGGGCTTATAGCTGTAAATTAAATATCCAATTTTATCCAAATTGTTTTATTTCGTCAGTTTGCAATCGACAATAAAACAAGTCCGTATTTTCCTTGATGAATTTTGATACAATCACTTTAACAAATCTTATTTAAACAGAAAAAAGATTAATTATTTTATATGTCTGACTTGTTTAAGAAGAAAAATGCGACTCACCCTGTTAAGCTAAAATAGAGGTTCTAATACTCTCTTCCAGTTTTTTGGAGAGAGGATCGTTGAATTTAATGAATGAGCCATCTCATTTAAACATCATCTATTTAGAAATAGTTAAATTTGCAATTATCCGAGCTTCATTTTTTTACCGGTTTAGAATGATCCAGATTTAATTTTTCGATCCGAAACGATTTTATTAAAGTATCTTTGAAATCGCGATCTTTACATTAAACGTAAGTATACAAGGACAGAATTCAACAGATAGCGTGTAAGGCGGACAGACATGTTTAAATATATTAAGAATCTAATTCTGAGTCGTTTGTGATAGTAAAAGGTGGGTCTACCTTAAAACCTTCTGGATGATGCATATATCTAGACGACGTAGCGTGTTATCTCGAATAAAGATACAAAACAAAAATGTTGACCAGTTTTAAAGCATTCCCCATTTATATTTTTATACCTTACACTACTTGTGGATTAAGAGCATGTTAAATTGGTATAAATATATGTAACATCCAGAAGGGCTTGAGATAAGCCTACCTTTTATTATATTGATCGGTTCAGAATCTGAATCTTTCTGAATCAATCCAAGCTTGTCTGTCCACCTATTCATCTCGTTTTCTTGTATTTAACTTACAGGCAACGAATATTTTTACCATTCAGTTTTGGAGACAAAATTGTAAAAATTCCCAACTTTTCTTTAAAGCAATCTGAGTAATCGGAATATGCGTCTGCCATCATTTGCAGACAATCGTATTCACAAGCAATGTTATATATGATATACAATAAATATGCGGAGTGTGAACAAATTTTCTCTTTATATAGCAATTAAACAAAATATACAAGCTGTTAATTATTCGCTATAATATTCAGTTTAAGCTCAATAAACCGTCGAATATTAGACTATTGCTTTGTTTGTAGAGATCATAAACTTGCAGCGATTTTATTAATTTTTATAAAGGTATACTCATCAACCGTTGTTATATTTCCTGAAGCTTTAATAAATTTACTTCGAATATTACGTTTATTGAAACCCTTCTGTATCTGAAAAAGATTAGTTTATCTATTTGTTTAACTCTGAAGTATGCTTAAAACTTAATATGCCACGCTTAGTATGAAACTATTGAAAAGTTTGTCGTTGCTTTGCTTTCTCACCTCATTTAGTGGTTTCCTTTAATCTCTCTTCAACCAGCGGCCGATTTTCGTTGCATCCATCTCAAAAGTGTTAAGAGAATTAATTAAAAAATTTTTTCCACAACTTCTAGATAAAATTAAATAGCTCATAAACTAATTACTTAAGCTCTACTTTATCCTTCGCGCCATGAACATCGCAAAAGAGGAAAAGAGTTTTTCTTTGACAAACTTCTCGTTTTTTGATTAAAAAAATCCTTTTGAAATGAAATCTTGAATTGGCAAAAAGTATTACAAAAGCGTTACTTTTACGATAAAAAACCTAAGAAAAAATGATGTCATTGTTAATAAGCGTTAAAGTAACAAGCGAATGAATGGAATGAAGTCTTGAATCATGTTTTTCATAAAAAGTTTAGTCTTTTGTCAAATGAATAACAAAATAGAATGCAATAGTAAATGATTTTAGTGAAAAAGCTGTTTTCTTTGATGCTAGCTATAATCACGTAAATAGCAGTAACGTTTATAGGAATAAAAAAGGATTAAAAGCATAGGCAAGCAAAGTTTGATTTAAAAATATGCAATGTAATTATAAGTGTGTCAAATTGTTAGAGCAGTTTGAAAAGAAAAACATACAAAATTTAGGGAGAATTTGATCTCTTATGATTCCAATATCCAGCTACTTAAACTAATGCAGTTCATGTAAATTATTTATTAAACGATGTTTATTACGTTTTTATAATCATCAGCTGAATATCCAGACATCCAGACTTAGGGCGGTCGCTTTAGGAATCCCCATTAAACTATGTTATCATATAAAATCTACTAATTAGTTATTACAAAGAAATATGAATACTAAATACATGCAAAGAGGCTATAGTGAAACGCAGTCCACCGTTGAATTTCCTACAATAGCTTACTTAATACAATTATTCATATAACGATTTTTTAAAATTGGGATTTAGATAGGAAATGCTCGAAAAGTGATACAATCTGGGTTCGGTTTCTCGGTCCGAACATATCTATGCACCAAATTTCGAATAATAGATCAGATTTGTTATAGAAACCTAGCACCCCCTTTTGTCGTAATGATAAGGTAATGATTAGCGGGTTTGTTCAATATTCGTGGTTATCATATGATGTGGGCATGGTTATGTGTGGGAGCATTCCTTGAATTTCATAAAAACAAACGCAACTTTTAGTGAATGTTGAAATTGTTTTATTAATTTGGCAAAAATGACTCTATTCTAAAAAATGAAAGAAAAATCCATAAAAATGAAATAGCACATTAGGCTATACACCTTTAAAGCCAATGTTTGTATATGTTTTCGCTATAGACCGATTTACACGCGGTTTTTTGCAAAATACTCCGCGTTATCCGGAGAATTGATATCTTCGATCTGACATGGAGCAATAGTGCTAACAACTTCTAAAAATTGAAATTTGTTACTTCAGAAAACAAACAAGACGCGTTCATTTCTTCTGAAATTTTGGATATGGACAAATTAGACGTTGGTGCAATACGTTATAAGTCTCAGTTGTTTGCAAGCAGTCGTTTAGACTATATAAAAATGTAAAAAGATGGGTGTCATTTAAGGCAATGCATTTTTTTCTACTTTTAGCTCGATTAAAATCGAACAATATGCAGCTGAAGGTGTGGAAGCGGTTACGTTGGTTTGGTGCAGGTAACTCAAAAGTTACGTAAGAGATTTCGAGCAGAAAAAATTTTAGACTTGAGAACAATGAAAATTCGCGTAGGTCCGTCCATCTGCAATAAAGCCACTCTTCACCTTTGGCTGGTAACATCTCCCGTTGCGCTATATTTTCCAGTATAGCCTTGTGCTGAGCATTGGCTTAGGTGGACGCAATGAAATATAGTAGATCGGCAGCTCTACCTTTCGATTGTTAAGTTCCTTAACAACTGTATTTGAAATAAAGTTGAATTTTACCAAAAACGTTATAATAATACAGTCAGATGTCAATGAATCGTCGCAACAACACGAAGCTCGAAATTACACAAGTGGTATGAGAAGTAAAGATTTAAGACAATCTTTTTTCGTTAAAAGTCGTTAACATTGAAGAACGAAGAACCTGAGAAATAGCATTGACAGCTCGGTTAGTTTGAACTACCAAAGAAACCGTACAAGATAGTAATGAAGTGCATATTACATGCATACACATACAAATATATTGACGTCCAAGGTTCTTATATGAGTACGATTTCCTGGAAATAACTAGTTCTGATTTTTTTTTTTTTTATAAATTCAATACCGGAATGCAAATTCCTTTTTATTTTTTCACAAACATCAGCACTTTTTACATCAATGAGTCTTGTTAGAGCGGTGTTAAGACGAAGGGGAACTTGTGATTTCTGACATGAGTGAGACAATATTGTATAGTCTTTATGGGAAGGTGAAATTGGCGTTTTCACGTATGGGTTACGCATCCGTTCAATCTCAATGATTCGATTATTTCTGCAAAATTGATAACGATTTGCATCATTTTGTTGAAAATATATTTCGCTCAAATCGAAATCGTTTAATTTGTAAAAATCAGTAATCAGCGTTTTCCATTGGGCTATATTAGCATTAAATACCACATGAAAAAATGATGAAGATGTTATTAAGCAAACTGAACGTTATAAGCTTATTTTCTATGATAGTCACAAAGGATTATTGGTTAGGAGGGAAAAGGAAAGCGAAGTAGTATTTACCCGATTTCAACTTGCGGGAAAGACCATTACAAGTAGTTTGTTCCAAAGACAGGCAAAGCGCTTAGGGTAGGAGGAGTCATGATAATGTACAGTGGGGGCTGTTACGTGTAATTAAATATTATAAGAAGTGCATGGTTTTCTAAAATTAAAGTAACTTGATCTGAGAACCTCTCCTAATATACGATATCTGCTTGCTTAGGATCAACATTTTTTTTTGCACGCGTATTTGCCATAAAGATGAAATATTTTTCTAGACTATATTCTACATTATTTTCAAATTTTTTAAAATTGTAATTCTATCAAATTTTTATGAACCCTCAATAATATTAGCTCAATTTGTTGAAACTCTCATTTAATTGTTCGTCACATAAATACAACGATCAAGGCTTTAAATATGCACACAATATGATGTTCGCACTTAATGCTGATCGTCGATGTTGAAATTTTTCTTGGGTGAATCTATTAGAATTATGTGTATGTAAGACGTATGTATGCCTTAGAGCTTGCGCTAAATTTTACTTCAGTATAGACAAAAAGTTTTCTTATAATCGAAGTTAATTTTGGAAGTACCTAACGGTGAACGTACGAATAAAGTAGGAACATAGAAATGGACCACCACATGGGCTAACGGAGAAGGTCGGTCAGACAAATAAGGGAATGTGCAGACGGACGGACTATCAAAAGAGTATATAATTATGAATTTACGCGCAGAGAAAAGTTAGATCGGCATTGAAATAAAAACTGCTGTCGGTCGCCGGACAAGAAAAAATACGATCCCACCTACAACGTAAAGAGACGTTTAGCAAAAGAGGGAAGGAGAAGCCAGAGGTTTTCTTTCTAATCATGCTGTTGCATAAAAACTTTTTTGACTTTTTGATGGAGTATTATAGAGGGTGACAAAGATAATAGAACGATAAAAATTAATTTGACTCCGTCCATCAGTGATAGGCACAAAAATACAAGTAACGTAATAAAAAGTTCTTTCCTGTTGTCAGCAATAAATGGTTTATAGAAACTGCTTTCACAAACATTTGCGATCTATCACAATTGTTACCTACAATTTGTTAGGATTTCCGTCTTTCACTGACATCTACACAAACACAGCAATTGGTTTTTCGATTGCCGTTTTTAAGTATCTATTGGCAAACGTTGAAATAAGTGTGAGTGTGTGTGTGTGTATAAGTCATTTCATAATATAACATTTGAAAAGTTGTTCTCTTTGCTTTTTAGATATGGTTGTTGTTATCGTATACACATTTTGCAAGGTTTAAGATTTAATGTATTTGGCTGTTTGTGTACGCGTGAGTGTGTTTATGTATTTATTCCTCTGGGGATTTTTTACTCATTTATAAACTTCAGTATTTTTGTCTGCAAAGTTTTTAGGGGTCTCGTCTTCTCTTTACTATTCCTTAACATTGTATTTAATTTTTGGCTTATTTTTGTGACATTTTGTGTAGTGTTCTTAAGTATGTATAAATATATGCATAAACATTTACACGTGCTTACACCTGAATTATCTAACAACAGTAGACAAACAAAAACATACATTATAGAGTAAACATAAATATCATTGTCTACCTTTAGGCACTTCGTCTGTGTACAACTCGGTTTATCCTGCAGATGCGTATGCATGTATATATGCATATTGTGTGTATGCCTCCGTTGCTGCATGCCTTTGCAGCATTTACTTGAATGAATATGTTCGTTTTCTCTGTTTTTGTAAGTTTATCTAGCGGCTGAAATCATATACATATACGATCTTTTAATAAATAGCATTTTTTTAATGTTCGTTAGTAAGTTGTAAGGAACGCTAAAATAGGTTAGTTTTTCCACAATCCCGTAACTTAACGAAACGGTCTATCTCATTCATTTACCAAAAGACTCAAAGGTAAATATCGTCACATCAGTAGCGTATGACTTTAGGTATACTTCTCGATTTCTCGTATATAAAATTAAATATAGAATTAAGAGAAGAGATATTAGAAGGCTTGTTGTGATAATCCTATATGGGCTCTATTTCAGTAATTCGTGAAATGAGTTTATTTCATCAGTGTTAGCATTTAAACAGAAAAAGTGAAAAAGCAATCATTCGTCATTTAAGGAACACGTAACTTATACATCCCAACATGTCCATTATTTCATTACTTGCAACGATAATTACATTTTTTTCCTGGTCAACTTAACAGACGGAAACATAGTGGTGGTGCAATATTCACTACGAATTTGGTATAAGAGCAAATCATTGATTCATGCATTTTAAGATAACTTCATTGCAACAATGATTTTTTGAAGATTAATTTTATCTTTCTTTCCATTAAGAAATTACGGTTTCTGGCTGCATTTTAATTGTAATCCATGGAAAGATTTTCGTAGTTTCAGATTTTGTTCTACACACGAACTCAGAACCTTCATTAAGCAAGCGCTACCGTATTTATGTTAACGTTGTTGTTTGCCTTAACAAGGGACTCAGACGACGATATTTCATTATTTTCGACGAAGATAGACAAGAATACGTAATAATTTAAATTAATGCAAATAAATGATTTTTAAACTCTTCATCTCCATTCATTCTACGGTGTACAACTTGGTATCTAACACTTGAACCGAAATTTGGCCGAACAACGGTTTTCTGTGTCGAAATTGTTTCTCGATGCAGTTAAGATCCATACTTAGTGAATATTACAAGTTAATTTACGTCTGTCAGCAAATGCTCAAGTTTCACACTCAAATATTACTGTTTGTTGATTTCGATCTGCAAATTTAAGTAAAAGATTATGACTTAGAGTTAGTTAGCAATATTATATAAAGGAAAAAGTTTTTGTTGCCAATTTTAGAAGTGCAAATGCATGTCTTTATTAGAGAATCAAACTGCAAGTATTGAAAGTAAACGGGATAAGAACATGACATATTTAATTAAAGATTCCGCCGCGTAGACAATTTGGCTAAGAATTTTATGTTTTGCTCTTACCTCCGATGATGAGAAAGTAAATTTACAGTTACGTGTAGTTTAAATTAACTAATTAAAAAGTTATCTCCCCTCTCTCGCGCAACATATGCTGTGCGTACAAGTTACCTTTTTGCAAACATTCCATTAATTTTGTTCCAGTCAAACTGGTCGTTAATAATCTGGTAAAATGAAACTTTTTCTTATTTTAACTCATTAGTAATGTTAAGTAGTAGAGTAGTAGTAAAGCAATAAAAAATAATTACTTTAGAAAAATTATTGACTCGAAAGAATAGGAAAAAGTTTTAATGAGTTATTAGCTGATCAGTATTTCGATGTAATTAAGCATTGTTTGAGATATTGAATAAAAGCCTAAGTTGCGTAAGACATCTCTAGTCGAATATCGAACACTTCAGCAAAGTATGTTGAAATTACTAATTATTGTAGAAATTTTCTCCCTGTTTCAGGTTAACGTAAGAGTATAGATTGAAATTACATTTCCTTGAAATTTTTTAAATTTTTGAACGGTTTTTATTTTAATTTCTGACTACTGTAGAGGTAAAAGTGTGCCAGTCAACCTTATCTTGTATTGAAAGAATTTTTTTTCTTAAGCGATATCATTGGACGTGATTGTGAATCATGAGTGCATCGATTCAAAGTCTAATTTCTTTAGATGTAAGTTTGTGTGCATGTAGAGAAAAGAACCGATGATGTAACGTTATTAAAGTGTGAACGTATCTTTGTCCACGGAAGTGTCAATATCAATGGAATGAATCTTTCTTTAACTTGATTTAACCAGTTTATCTGCTCGTATATTCATTATTCAAAGATGACATTGTCTTAGCAGTTATTCTCTCCTTCTCTTGTTTGCTTATGTTTTTCTTTCTGATGGGAGGTAAGTACTCTTTAAATTTAATAAAATGCCCTTTGTTAAACTAATATCGATAAAAAGTTTTCGCTCTATGTTTAAATGCTTCTACATGCGTATTACAATCATTTGTTGCCCGGAATTTTCTGCAATGGAAGGTGAAATGAAAATTGCTTTTGTTTATGCTATATCTTGCTCTATTAGTTTTGTGGTTCGATAAACTGTATGTGTTGTCATGGTCGAAAGTGAATATATGTATTTATCTTTTTTTTTTCTTTTCCCACTTTTTCCTCCAATTTTATGGTAATCCAAGATTCAACGGTCGTTCCGAAACTTATGTTAAATTACTTGCGTGCGGTGTATTGTTATAGGATTCGAATCTTAAGCGTAGGATGCTATAAGCATCGTCCTTAGTTTTTATTTCTTTTTCTTTAGACATTTAAAAAAAAATGAGAGAGTAAAAACAACAAAGTATCAAAACTGTCCGACCTACAGAGTAAACGCAAGAAAACAGGGGTAGACACCATATGGACAGATACGCTTAAACGAATTCACAAAATGGTTCAAAATTGAACCGTCTAATAAAAAGCCTCGTTCCATTCACATAACTTAATATACACAGTAGCTTAAATGGTGTCTTGAATAAAAAATTCCGTAGCCATTTTCAAAGCGCTTTGAAGTTATTGTATTTTTTCAATTGTACTGGCGCTAACCCTCTGACGCTGCGGTGGCGAGGCAAGCTTTGCTGACCATTAATTCTCGTGTAGCTCATATAGTCAATCGCTGCTTGCTTTCAATCTACTGTGCATAAAATTAAAACCAATGAACGGAGATAAGAACGTTAAGCGGTTTAAGGCGCTTTTCGCGGATAAACGTTCAATATTAATTATATAGGAATGCATTCATATGAATGCATAAGGCTGCTTAAATATCATAGCAAAGGTTTGCCAATATGGCAATTTATTTTCTCTCTCTTCAGTTATTCTCAACACTCAAAAAACCCTATACATTGTTTTGATTCAATACGACTTGGCGGAGCGTAATCGAAATATTCAATCCAGTTTTTTTTTGGAGTAAAAGATATGAATTGTTCGCATTTGGATGCGACTGCATGCCTTCAATGTAAATGTCTAGCTCTGCTCCAGCATTGAAGTTAACATTAGTTTTAATATATTGTGAATAGAAAAGTAAAAATTCGTAATATTAAATTTCTGATAAACTTTATTTTTAATACATCCATTATTCAATGAAAAGTTGTTTTACTGAAAATATCGACATATCTTTAACTTTGCTAACTATAATTTCATTATTTTCTCAATCAATGTTAATTATTACTTTAACATTTTGCTTAGCAAAATTCGATTTGTCAATAGTAAGCACTTCTGTGCCAGCTCTTATCGAAATAGAAATAGAACTTGGGAAAAGAAAACGATTTAACGAGAAATTGAGATTTGTAAATCTTAAGTAAGTAAATGCAAAAAAAAACTAAGATAAGTAACGAAAAATAGAAGTAATTCATAGACAATGAATAATGACATTTTTTAACAGAAAAGGTTAGTTTTTGCGATTATTAAATTAAAATTGTTGTTTTGGATATTTCAGATCCTCAGACTTGCATAGCAGCTTTTCGCTTTTTAGCAAACTTTAAAGTATTTTACTTATAGGAGGCATGACAACAGGTAACATAGATAAGCAACGACAGATAACTCTGAAACGTTATATAGTTAAGTTATTTTTATTATACATTTTTAAATTCTTTTGGAGAGTAGGCGAAAAGGAATGGAAGACATCCTCCCTCTATACTGAGATTAAATAAATAACTTTTATTAGTTTATAACCTGTAAAAGCATGTACCATTTGTGATGGTTATGATGGTGATTACGATGGTGATTACGATGGTGGTGATCTCATAAATGACGTTTAAAAAATAAATCGTTCTTCACCGTTGTTATCTATTGGCTGTTTGGGTTATAAGCATTAGCTTTTTAAGGTGGTTGCTGGTGTATTTACAATGTTGACAAGCTGTTAAATAAATTGAACCCAGACAAGTGTATAGTAAAACGTTACACAATTTTTAAACGAATACGTCTTCGCAAGTACGTATATATGTATCTATGATCGCATTGCCTTTCTCAACTAATGCAAATTGAGATTTTGTACGCATTGCTACAATTTTGTATAACTACCGGAACGTAAAGGTATGTTAATTTTGTCAAATAAAAATCGAACATAAAAATAGAATCGTATAAAAAAATACAAAAATAATAATATTCAAAAGTAAGTATACGTTAAATATATATTCTATAAAAATTATTAAGACTTGCTACACTTTTCTCTTTTGTTTTTAATTCCAAGTAGAATTTAAAAACTGGAAGCTACCAAATATATGCTCCCCGTACCTACACGCAGCTACAATCCTTTTACAAGCAAAATAAAGTTGAAAGGAGCTTTCTGAATAACTTATTTCAAAGTGAGCGATTTGCGGTCATTTACAGCAACTAGCTCAACGAACTATCTCGCAGATAAAGTTTAATATCTGCTCTAAGGCTTGAGCGGCATCGCTTTGCTGGAAAGGGGGGGGATCGATTGAAAGATCTTAATTATGGGTTTTAATAAATGTACTACAGAAGTAGTAGAGCAGAAAACCCCACCAAAATGTGTAAGCAATGCAAAGGCAAACATTGTAAAAATGCCCTTGCACGTAACTCTGCCATTTAGGGGAAATTGCTATTATGCCATATTATATATGTTAACTGACAGTTTAGTGTACACTAAAAAAGTATCACGGAAGAAGATTTTTAGGTAATTAAGGAATAATCAAAATTATTATAAAAGATGCATCGAATTCATACTTTTCTCGAATATTTGGAAGACTTAATTATATTTTTCTGAAAAAATAGTTGCCCATAATTTAACAAGATATTCGGTGGTATAAACGTAATTAATTGATAGGTATCCAACATACGTTTTAAGGCTTTTTTACTTGATTTTATTCTATTATTTTATATCAAATTTAATTTTCTACTTTGTGTGCGCTGCACATATGAGCGTACATGTTTCTTTTTTTTTTATGGATGTATCACACGTCCTGGCAATTTCTACTTTTCTCTTTATTTATTTAAATAAAGGAAAAGGAACAACAAAATAGAAAATCAACAGAAACATTGCCAACAAAAGTGCAAATTGCTATAAAATCACTTAACTGTAAATCTTTATTTTTGCTTTTGTTATTGTTTTGGTTGTCACTGTTATTTTGATTTGATTTCACTACACCGTATAAAGATATACCGCAAGAGCCGGATATGCACGCCATTACTATGCAAACATAATTGTGGAAAAAAGTCGCAATGGTTCTATTTATTTTTTTATTGTTCCGTTTATGTGTGTTCTTAGCTATTTAGTACAAAGTATTATACGAACGTTTCCCTTAATGTTGCTTTTTTCTTTTCAAGGGGTAAACGCCCGCCGGGCAAATGTAGAACATTATTAACTATCGAGCAATTGTTAAAATTACAATTATGAATCAAAGTGGGAGTCGCAATCTTTAACATTTGCGGATGCGTTTTTCATTTGTTTTCTCGTTTTTATTTCCGTTTTTATATCCACCGTTGTAAGACACGAGTATACTAGAGTTGTGCACATTTTGTGCATGAAATTGCGAGGCAATTTTATTCTGTTCGCATGTTTGCCTGTTCTTCGCTTGTAGCCGCAAGGCTTAAACGTGTAACAAGTTGCAAATTACTATGTATATGTTGCGTTGGCCCTCACAGCAGAGCATGATCTATCTGATGATGAATTCCATATTGAAAGCAAATATTTACAATGATATTTTGAAATTTCGGTGGGAAAATTCACGTGAGACTACCATGAAGATGGCAAGAAAAAGCAGGAAAATTTATTTTGCGCCGAGTGGAGATCGTTGTGTTAAAACTCGATAGAAATATTTCTCTGGAATAAAAAGCTGATACGTCCAAAATGAACAAAAAATATTTTAAAATTTTTTGTATTAATTTAAGGTATTGAATGTTGAAGTCGCTTGCTACCAGTCTATTAGGTAAGTTAATACTTTTTGAACGAAATTCAAACATAATTTCTTATATTTTAAATGAATTTTTTGCCATTTGGGTACGTTGCTCATCTTCATCTTTTGGTGTTTTTCCATCACTATAGAATTTTTGAGATTTCTACGGGGAAAAAACAAAGTCGATTTGCCGTCCTCTTTTGGTGTTGTGTTTGTTTTTTTAATGTGAATATGGGTAATCACTTAGGGTATGTCCCCTATAGATGTAACACGGTGTTCATCAGAAAGAAATGGGGGAAGAGAGAAAAAGAAAGAGAAAGAGAAAAAGAAAGGGGGCGTCCACAGTCTAATGATGTGTGCTCAATCAGTAAATGTTATGTCTTTACCGACTGAGCGACCACTCACTCACTATGGCTAGGATGAAGCATGCTCTACCGCACGCGAACACTAATTTCGCAGTGGCGAGCCTTACCCACTCGGCAACTCATACGGATAATTAAAAGCGTTCTACGTTCGAACATATGACATGGCGAACATTCCTAGCCAAACAGTGGTTATATAAAAATTTCTCAGCCCATAGTTTTTATTTTGATTACCTACTGTATTTCCTTAAAAGCCATAAAATGGCTGGATGGCGCTTATGATTACCAACTTTAAAGCCATTTATTATGTAAGCGATTTTAAAAGCATTATTGGACAAAACATTCTAAAGATTTGTATATAAAAATGATCTTACAGAGTTCTTGCAAGTAAGTGTGCCTTGCAAGACAAATGAACTCTTAGTATGAACATTAAGATTAGTTATATAAGAAAATTTTAATTAACTAGGTTTTAGGATACGAGATTGCGTGTCCATTACTCAATTCATATATGCCACCGTACGAATACCCGCAGACACCTGGACCTATGTTTATCAAGAATGTGTCGTAATTTTTAACATCGCTTGTATATTGTGTTCATATATAAGTGTGCATATACAAAAATAATAGTTAAATATTTCAAAACATTACAAACAAACCCCACTTCTCCTGACGTTGAATTTATCGCTATTCGTGCGAATATGCCTGATAAACATCTATTCATAACCTGCTCCTATATTCCCCCAAATTCTGATATCTCCATTTACGGGAAACACGCTGCCCTCATTTGTGAAGTGGCCAAGCGTTCTAGACCCACCGATTTGGTCGTTGCATTGGGTGACTTCAATTTGCCTCAAGTCACTTGGTGTAACACTGATAATTCTGGCTGCTTGGTTCCTACTTCAACGTCTGATAGGGCTGTTGTGTTCTTTAATGAATTGTTTGATCACAATTTGGTTCAATATAATCGTACCCCTAATTGTAATGGTAGACTGCTTGATCTCTGCTTTGCCAATTTTCCCGAGATTTACGTAAATCGTTGCCCACCTTTTAGTTTACCTGAGGATCCTTATCATCCATCAATATGCATTTCCTTTCATCATATTAATGATGGTTTGTTGGAATGCCTTAATGTGCCAACTCAAACTTGTTTAAATAATTATTATGATTTTCATAAAATCAATATTGTATTACTAAAACATCGTCTTTCACATCTGACGCTTGATTTCTCAACCGGTAGTATTGAAAACTTAATGCCATCGTTCTACAATACATTAAATCTAGCTATTGCTGCATCTGTTCCGATCAAGCATTGTCGACCTCGAAGCAGATGTCCCCCGTGGTTTAATAAGACAATTAAATATCACAAGAATAGAAAAAACTCGCTATTCAAAAAATATTCGAAAAGTGGCTCTGCGCTTGACTATTTCGCTTACTCGGTGGCGAGGCATAGATTTAACTCCCTCAACCATCATTATTACTGCAGATACCTTCAGTTCATTAAATCCTCTCTGTTTGCTAATCCTAAATTCTTCTTTAAATTTGTTAACTCTAAAAGAAAAATTTCCACATATCCCTCTCATGTTTCTTTTAATGGCTCTGGTTCCTCGGATGATTTTGAAATCTCAAATCTATTTGCTGAGTATTTCCGACGAAACTTTTCGATTGCTAATTTTGAGTTATCAGCAAACTACCCATATCCTATAACTAACTCGGTTTCAATACCTAACTTGGTTATTTCGGAAGATGATGTTTTCAAAGGGTTAAGTTCTCTAAAATACAGTTGTTCGCCTGGACCTGATGGAATTCCATCATGTGTACTTAAATCTTGCGCTGTCGAGTTGTGTGGTGTGATCTCAAAGATTTTTAACATGTCCTTGTGTTCAGGTGTTTTCCCTTCATGTTGGAAGAGTAGTTTCCTTATTCCTATCCACAAGAGTGGAAGTAGACAATTTGTTGAGAACTACAGAGGCATAGCCAAGTTGAGTGTCTTGCCCAAGTTGTTCGAGCGTATTGTGACTCAGCATTTAGCCTTTGCCATTAATTCGTATATTTCTCCGCACCAGCACGGCTTTCGGAAAGGGCGATCTACAGTCACCAACTTGTTAGAGTTTACCTGTCATGTTTTCAAGGCTTTTTCTAGTGGCTATCGCACAGATGTTATTTACACTGATTTAAGCAAAGCATTTGATTTGGTTAACCATAGACTACTTATCTTTAAACTCCAAGCCTCTGGTTTCCCACCCTACTTAGTGAAATGGATAAGCTCTTATCTGCACAATAGATCCTTCAGAGTTTTGTTTAACTTCATTAGCTCGGATGAATTCCCTGTTACGTCTGGCGTACCTCAAGGAAGTCACTTGGGTCCCATTTTATTTAGTTTATACATTAACGATCTCCCATCGGTGGTTAATTCCAGCCAGATCTTAATGTATGCTGATGATGTGAAACTGTTTTCTTCCTTCTCTGTTGAATCGCAATCACATCAGCTTCAAGGTGATGCATGGTGCTCTTTGTTGCATGGTGCTCTTTGAATCTCCTGCAACTAAATCTGAGTAAATGTAAGAAGCTTTCATTCTCAAGAAGAAAGTCATTCATTACTCAGTATTTCATAGATTCGCATAAGTTGGAGGACGTCGATTCGATTACGGATTTAGGCGTCCTATTTGACCATAGGTTACGTTTTAACTTGCATATTGAGCTCTCGATTAGCAAAGCTAGGTCCGCGCTTGGTCTTATAAAAAGGTGGTCCAAAGAGCTTGATGATCCCTACATTACGAAAAGGCTGTACATGTGTTTGGTTAGACCCATACTCGAGTATGCCTCAGTTGTGTGGTCTCCTTCATATAGGTGCTACGTAGATTCAATTGAATCAGTTCAAAAGCAATTCTTGCTGTTTGCCCTTAGAAATTTGGGTTGGGATCCGATTGCCTCTCTTCCTCCGTATGAAAATAGGTTGCTTCTGCTGTCCCTACCGTCTCTTGAGAAACGTAGATTTGTTCTTGGCGTTTCCTTTCTAATTAAAGTAATAAATGGTGCTATTGACTCGCCTTCATTACTTGGTGAAGTAAGCTTCAATGTCCCTAACCGCTTCTCTAGGCACTTTATCTTGGTAAAGCTTAATCAGTGTAAATTTAATTATGAGCTGTTCAATCCGCTCAGAGTCGTTTGCAAGAACCTAAATGACGTCTACCACTTATTCTCGTTATCGGACTCTTTAAAGTCCATTAAAGCAACATTGCTTAATACGCGCGATTTACCTATGTCGTATTTAAACTAGCTTTCATCCTTAAAAAGTCGTTACGTTTCGAAAGTGAATTATTGTTAATTTATTATCGGTTGCCAGGCTTATGCATGTTTGCGATGGCTTAGGGGTTCATTTGCAATTTGGTCCTGTACCGGTTGTAAGTGTGCTCCTATGCTGATAGTGTACATGCTTTTTTTTTCTTTTTTCTTTTTCTTTTTTTTTCTCTTCTTATTTGTTTTATTATGCTTATACTCAATTTTATTGTTAATTAATATTAGTTTTGCATTAAGAGCCTATTGAACTCGACTGCTACTTGTTTAGTTGAGTTTCTAGTATAAGTGGAATAAAATAAATAAAAATAAATAAAACATAGTCGAACAAAGCCAACTATTGACCACCTTGGTGTATATCGTTTACCATGAAATTAAATTTAAAAGTTTGATTAAATATATCAAGAATCCCATAAAGTTACGATAAGTGACAATTTTTAACAAAGTCTTACATGAGAGAGGGTCAAAGCACGGCAAATGTATAAGACGAAAATTAACCGCATACGCGTGTTTGCAATAGTCTAGCTGGTGTAGACTTTCTCCTGCATTCCAAAAATTTCCACGCTTTCAAGTCGTACATGTATAAACACCATATCGCTTTCCTTTCCCCCTTTAGCTACTTTCCTTGAGATCGCGTGAGTGGTTGATCAAATGTAGAAAACAAAAACGTGGATAGACAAATTCTGAATTTTTCTTTTTATTTGTATCATAATATATGGGTTTATTGGGTATTGTGTACATTCGCACTATTTGAATGTATCCGTACTGCGAGGGGTGCCAGATATAAATAGTGTACACAATTACGGTAATCACGGATAAAAAGCACAAAAAATCCAACTAAAGTCAACTTTCTTTGACTCTTGTTTTTATGTGATACTCGATGACACTGTGCCGAATCGTATGTCGTTCTTCGATTCTTTATACTTAATAAAAGAGTTGCAAATTTCGATGAAATTGGTTGTATTGACATATTTTAGCCGAACTACAAAGTCTATTGATTGGATTGAACAATTGTTACGACCACTCTTCGCGTAATTGTCATTTTTAACATTCATCGACAATAATCGTAAAATGTAATATTTTGCACACTCAATGAACGCGAAAAATCCAAACGGGATGGTAAAATTTCGTTATTGTACTTTCATGTAAGTCTTGTAAGTAAACCAGACTTATTTTTTTTATCATTTTACCATGAAAATTGCTACAAAAAGTAATAACTTTCCTTATAAACTTTCTGCCTTGTTAAAGCAGTTTACCTTTAGCGTACCCCTCTGTATAATATCTGCCACTAAAAGTCTCACTTTACAAGAAAACAAGTTTAGTATAATAAAGTGTAATAAGTCAACAAGGTAGAATATTTCATAGTTTATTTTACCCTATTATAATGCCTTTAATTCTTTAAATATAATGTTTTCTAGTGTAGTGCTGACAATCGTGCTCTGTATTAATTAAGACTATTTGCAGAATTTAAAATGCATTTCAAACAGAAATTTTCTGCTTCATTTATGGCAGTGAATTGAAAAGTATTTTGTTTGGCTCAAGTGCATCAAGTGTTTGAACGATTATTTAGAATGAATCAAGTAAGCCTTGAAGTGTTGTGGTTTGAAAGAAGAATGTGTTACTTTACCAAAAATTCAAGTGAATGTGTTTGACTAAAGACCCAAGATGAAGTTACTAAGAAATTATAAAATAAAACAAAGTCAGCTTAGATAAGACCAACCCATACAAAATGCATTGAAAGTTTGCCAATTGAAGGCCACTGTTTGACAAGTAATGCTATCATTTCTCTATAAAATGAAAGAAAATCACTCTTTAAAGATTTGCAAAAAATGTGAAAAATTTTTGAATTGCTCTTTTTGCGTTGCGACTGTCTGGTTTCCAATGGTTTTGCAACTGAGTCGAATGCAAATTCTATTCATATTTGCATGTCGCCAGGTGCTTAATTATGACATTATAATTCTACTACCATAACCATTGTGTGACAAATATACAGTAGTTGTAACTAAGTTCAAGATAACTTGAATACTTACGTGTGCACTTGCCGTGCGTAGTCACAATGTGGATTGGTGGCTTATTGTCTATTAGAAGGCAATTTTGCAATACATATAATTCAATTGAATGCCAATTTATTAGTTGGAAATATGGATAAGTACGCTTCAGCACGTCTTCTGTGTTTTGTATTGAAATTTTAATTAAGCCGTAACACAAATTTCTGGCATACGTCTCATCATAATCTTTCTCTGCGATAATTCAATTTACACTTTTGAAACTTAAACTTAATTAATTGCAGCAATTTCTACGATGATTTGAAGTATACTTGAAACAGCTTGAGAAAATTTTGTTAAGTTATATGAAATTCTCATTAAAAATAAAAAGCAAACAAAATTAAGGAGGAACTTAGCTTTGTTGAATTTTAATTCTCAAACACGTCCTAATAAAAAGGTAGCTTCATGTATCGAAGGGTAATTTTTGATATCTAATATTGAAAATAGGTGATTTTTTTAATAAAAAAGTTAAGCTTACTAAATTTAAATAACACTTTGGGAATCCTCACAGGCAAGCCTCTTGGAAAATACGCATTTGTTCGGTAAAAAGATGTAAAATTTTTATTACTCTGGTACGGTTGGATTTATTTTTTGGATCACTCATCATATAAGGGCTCTGATGAGCAAATAAAGTTTTACACCGGAACAGAACGTAGTATATGGCATTTTATAATGAGAACAGATGAAGAGGCGATGGCAACTTTTTATTTATTTTATATTCTTATTAGTGTTGAAAATTGACTTATGTTCGTATCGTGTGTTTTGCTTATTCATAGTTGTTTGTCATATGCTATTGGCACGTAATAATTGTATATGACCGCAATGTGAGAGTTTAAAGCAACGCTAAGATTATATTTAACATGAGTATCTTATTCGCATATTTGAAAGGAAAAAAGTTACATAAGTGAGGGACAGTGAAAATTTCTATTTAAGTCGAGCACAGCTTCCACCTCGAAGCTTCATGTTATAGTAAACTACAAAAGTGATATAAAATAAAATTCTTGATATAAGATCTTGATGGCCACTAAATTCTATTTGCTTAAAAAGAACAACAAAAAAAATTATTTTTCAATTTTTCAATTTTGAATCTTGTGCTGCTTATACCTACGTGAATTCGATACACAACTTAAGGCTTATAATGATATTCAAGGAAAAATGTTAGTTTGCATAAGCGAAATACATAATAATAAGCATCTAAAAGCGTACTTACGGAAATAAGTGTATGTGAGCGCATCTACTCTATCCTAGGTGTTAAATAATTCAAAATTTAACAAATGTCAACCAACTGGGAGTCAGCTGTTGGCAGTTGCGCCAGCTAAGCAAAGCAGTCTTGCCACTCAGACATTTATAATAAAATTTATCATTTTTATAACGTTTTTACCAAAGCACATTTTCTATTAAAATAAAGCGGAAATATTCAGGTGAATGCTCCAAGAGGTTTTGGCATATTATGCAAAACGTTGTTTTGGCTTTTAGAGCGAAGACCAGAGTAGGAGTAAATGAGAATTTATTTGAACAATAATAATATCACTGAAAACTATAGAAAAAGTTACGAAAAAAAAAAGAAATAAAGGTTTGCTGCAACGCGTTAAATTGAATGAATCTTTTAAGAAAGCCATAGTGTTGACTTTCCTTGCCCTTTCTCTTTGCTCTTTAAATAAAGCCTTAAAAATGAATTATGATTTTTAGAAAAAGTTAATTTTGTCATGATAAATGATGAATAAATTATTTCTGAAAATCATAATATTTAAAAGTTGAAATTCAAAAAAAAGGTCTATCATAGTTTAAGTCGGTAGAACGGTATAACGGTATAGCTTCTTTGGATTGTTAAATATTGGTTTGAAAACTTTATATAATATTTTGATGAATAATAATAAATATAAATCAAATTTATTTAAGTAAAACATTTTCGATGCTTTCGATGTTACGTTTCTCAAGGATATTTATTAGTAGTCTCGCGATCCACCACAAAGAACTAAAGCCCTTGAGTTGTTATTTGTGGCTTAGGGGATGAAACTACTCAACATTTTTCAGACAACGTTTTTTTTATTGGCCTAATACGTGCGTTTGCTTCTAAAATATACTCAAAAAATGCATTATTATTATATGCAAATTAATTCTTGCTATGAGGCTAGAGCATAAATCTTGCCAGTTGAATTCTAACTTCTCTGATCCGTTAATAGATGATACAATAATAAAAGAAGATACAATAATAGAAGGTTACGTTTTAACTGTAAAATCGGTTATTGAATTATAAATTTTCTTACGTTTTCTCCGCGCGATCTTGCCTTCAATAGATGCGGCAAAAGGGGATCTTTCGTTCACAAAATTTTCAAGGAAAGGTAAAGAGGACGAATATTTGAACATGCAGGCTAACGGAGAAAAAGAACAAAAAATTATATAAACCAACTTTCACAGAATATGAAGTAACGTACACCATGACATTACTTCTTTATTAATAAAAAGTTGTCTTTGTTTGATCAAATAATGAAGTTTTTATTTCAAATAATATTTTTAATTTTCGTACGCAATTTTCCAACTATGAAAGGTTTTTTTTATTGGAATCTGGAGCAATGGCACAGCTTGTCTCAGTGACTCTTATATTAAAGATCCGCTGTGAGAATGGCCAGGAAGTTGCGATTTTTTGAAAACAGTGGCCTTTAATCTTTAAATTTATGCTTAGTAACATTCTCGAATATTACGATTTTACTCCCTTTCCATCCCGTTGAAAGTAAGAATTTATTTAAGGTACTACTCAAAACAAACAAAAGTTTGTAATAAGTAGGGAAAGAAACTGTTTCGAACTGTTGCGTTGTATGGACCCATGGTATTAAAAAAATAATATTTAAAAATTTTAATGCAGCAAAGTGTGTAGATACCCGCGACTACCAATTCGATGTTTGCGGATCCAAATTCTAGTGATGTTTGATCACACTCGGCCGTACTTGGCACCTCCACTTGGATACGGCTGTCATTCCTTGCGCCCTCATCGAGTTGTATGCAACTCGAGTTTTTAAATTTCAAAAAAAAAGACAATCAGTAATATTAGAAAATTTTATAAAAATATTTATAGCTTATTATTTCCTATTAGTGTATTAAAATCTCTACTAATTTTTTATTTTTTGTAACTCATTTCTTCAATGAAGGCATCTTATCTTTTGTGTATGCATTTAAATAATCATATGTTGCATAGTTTCAATAAGCCAACTTTGTAAATTTAAAGGACGGCTGAAAAATAAAAATAAAACTTTCGGGGAGTCAACTTATTCAAGTACAATTGTACGAAGGGCAAACATAGAATTCGGAATCAAAAATATATAGAAATTGTTACGTATCTACAAGTGTTATAATTGGAATTTGCATATGTTAAAAAAAAAAATCTAAAAAAGGTTTTGTTCAGAAGTCAAAGTAATAAAAAACTTTCGAATTTATGGCTTTTTAAAAAATGATGAAATATAATTTTAAAAATTTTTCTAGTTTTTTTTAAGTACACACTTATATTCCACGTCATATATATTTAAATTTTTATATAAATGCTCTTTATAAGTCTCTAGAGTAAAAATAAACAAATGCCCTTTCCCTACGTTTTTAAAGGCAAAAAAAAGAAAAAAAAACGTAGTCCATAAAAGTGGAAGCTTGAATAAAATAAAAATAAATAAATATGTGTAAGCTCTGGTAAATCTCCTTACTTACCTACTCTCTCTTTAATAACTCAAAACAGCACTTTTTAAAAATGAACTCTGAGTTTCCTGCTTGCCGAAGGGAAGGGAAGACCATAAACACTTAATGTTTGATACATGTGCACACATGCTCAACGACATGGATAATAGTAAAACGCTCATGTTGCAATAATCGTGAGGAAGAAAAAAATCAATAAATCCTCAAGTGTATATAACGGTTGAAAAGCAAGTTCTATAAACTTATAAATATATTTTTTTAAAGCAATTATTTGTTCTTGTATGTAGCACAGATAGTAAATTCGCTAGAGAAAGAGAACACGGACTCTGGCAGTATTTGAATAACGTATCTATTTATAATCATAAAATTTAAATGCATTCAAGTCAACAAGCTTAATTGTAAACAAATTAAACACTTCAATAGTAAATATGATTTATATTTCATTAAATGAAACGAGAACAAAAAGGAGAGAGAAAGTATTGTAATGCAATATTAATGAAACATTGAATTTAATTTGATTTGATTTTAATAACTTCATCAACCTTTAATAATTGAAAGCAGAGATACCGAGCTTTTTTTTTTTTTTTTAATTACGTTAGGATAAATATTCGTTATGATATCCATTGCGATTTCTAACCTTCAACAGTAATATCTTTTACCATCGCATACCATTGAAATACCAGACAAATATTGCAAAAACGCAGAAAAAATTAAAGGTTTTAAAAAGTCTTAAACAAATTATCGCTTTATTTGGCATTTAATTTTTTGCTAGGTCTTCTGTGTACTGCATATGCATGCGTGTATGTACAGCTTTTTTTCATTGTTTTTGCCAAAAGTCACCAAACAGACTATAAAAAAGAAGGGAAATTTCCATATGAACTTTATTATGGCCGTAACCACAACATTGGTTATGGAGAGCGAATGAGCAAGCAAGTGAGACGAGTCTCTAAATGTGCTTGTAGTCGTAATCATAAACACAGTGTTGCCACCAGCAACAACAAAAGCAACATTATGTTATTGTTGCTATTTGTATAATTATAAACGTTTTACGTAATGGTGTTGTTGTCACCGGCTGAGGTTGGTTGTATGTTAGTGGCTTTTAGCGGTTTTCAAAACCGTGAAATGCATTTTTTTTAAAACCTAACGTGAGGAGACAAGGGAAAAAGGCATTGTTAATATAAACAAAGCGGAAAAAAGTGTTTGTCGCCTATTTGTATGCAACACTTCCGTATGGTTCAATAGACGTGTTGATGATGTTGTTATACTTCGTTTGCCTTTTTTGCTGCTCCCCTACTTTGGTGCTGGCCCGTAGAAACGGGATTTTTGTGACATTCAAGAATTGTTATGGAAATTTCCTTTCGTAAGAAAAAAATGAAGAAAACATAAAACTTGAGACGAGAATATTGTAGGAAAACCGGGAAATAAAGAGGATATTATAAATACATGCATAGATAAATAATGCTAATTGCTTAGCGAGCGTTTTTTACTTTTGCTAGTTGCATTGCCTTAAAACGCGTTAACGTATGAAACTATGGAAACGTTGTACATGCGTTCTGGAACACTTGTACATCGCTCATAATTTATATGATTTTATTTGTTGTAGTAAATTTCTCATCTTTTTCTTACCTTCTCTCAATGCTTGTTAACGCCAGACGAGTTGGAAAGTACACGGAGGGAAAGTGATGAAGCAGTAACAGCGCTATTTGTAAAGCATATCTAAATTTCATCTTCTCCTATAATCGCCTGTAGTTCCAAGTCGTTCTGTCAATTCATTCCCAAAAGAAAGGCAAATTGAACTTCCCTACATCACAAACCATTATCTCAAATTGGAAAATGTATAAAATCACTTAAAAGTTATGGCAATTTGTACATATGTATATACCTGCACATCCTGCATATAATATATACATATATATAGGGATATTATTCATACCATTTTTATTTACAAATGACTTTGTGTGAAGAACCGTTTCTGGATTTCTGTAAAAACTCAAGCCTGGAACATAAATTTTTGCCACCTTAGCATATACGACTGCTCCTATTTCACCATTGATACGAACTATCTCGGTGAATAAGGTAATTGAGAGTTCGTTGTTCAAGGCAGTAAGCCAGTGCTCGAATATAATCCCAAAAGTTTAATAGAATTAAATTCCAAGATCTTTGCGGCAAGCTCATATACGTATTATGAAGCAAGCTTACATAAGTATGATGGTTGTTGAACTTTTTTCGCAACAAATTGATTTTGTCACAAAATGTAAGGCGTGTTGTACCATCTAGTTGAAGCCACATATTGTCCAAGACGAATTTATTTAATTTTCGCCACGAAAGATCAGTAATCACGTTTCTGCAGCATTCTAGGTTGATGCAAAATTTTTTTTTTTATACACGCAAAAGTCCTTAGAAGCATCAGATGTGTTTTGAAATGTGAGCTTCATTTCACTTGCATGAAACATAGTCATGTATTCGTAATAAGCTACTTCTATTTCTGTATGCTGTACAAGTACGCATGCAGCGTATTCCATAAGTAATGGCAAACTCTTAACAATATATTGAAAAAAAATTCGGTCAACATCTCAATCAAAATTCGGAATCATTTATTGTAAATAAATGTAATTAGCACGCATTTAGATCACTTTCCAACATATCCTTTAATTTCTGTAAAATCATTTGAAGAACATCAGTAAGTTGACCAGTCTGATTAGTAATTAGGCAAAACGAATTTTTTCGACAAAATTCTTACGATTCGTTCAATGGCTTTGCTATTCGTATTCAATATTATGGCTTCACAGTTCATTGTCTGGTTTGTACATACCCAATTGAAATAGTTAGCTCAAAACGCTTGGCATCATCTCGTGCCACATGTGCGGCGCTTCTATAATTGTCCAGAAGAAGAACTTATAGATGAATGAAATTTCAATATATGGGCATTTTGAATGAAATTTTAAAAACACACATGAGCACTAAGTAAGGAAAATTTCACTGCTTTTTAGCCACTCCTTGACATACTTACGTCCAGCAATCCCAGTCTTTTTCTCGTTTGGATGGATATGGTTGTAACGGAAATTCAAAACCTAATTGCTACTATTCCGGCATTACGGACTACTTTCGGCATTCGTTATTGGGTCACAAACTTCTGTCCCTATTATTATTCGTACACTTTGACGCTATGAATCATTCTTGGACTATCCATTCCTTTTTCTTTAGGTTTTCATCTATTTTATTCATATTTGTTAGTTAAATTCATCTGTTATATCAAGTCTTTCCGCATGTTCAGCCTACTTAGGCAAAGAGGTTCCACTTACTGCAGTTCTTATCTAGTTTTATTAAAGCAAATTTAGTCATTGCTTCCATATTTATCGTCG
>NW_023998485.1:1592685-1618689 GCF_014805625.2 Glossina fuscipes
GTAAAGCGTTTGACTTAGTTAACCGCAACTTATTTATCTTCAAACTCAACGCCTCTGACTTCACTTTCTACTTAGTGAAATGGGTAAATTGGTATATGTATAACAGATCATTCAGGGTCTGTCTAATTTCATCGCCTCGGATGAATTTTTCATAACGTCTGGCAAAGCAGCAACTTAGGACCTCTTTTATTTAATTTTTAAATTAATTATCTCCCCTCGTCGATTAAATCCAGGCAGATGTTAACGTATGCTGGGGATATTAAACCATATTCTTCCTTCCCCTTGGAATCGCAATCGGATCAGTTTCAAATTGACGTAAATAATTTGATTACATGATGCTCGTTAAATTTTATGAAACTAAATCCAAGAAAATGCATGAAGCTTTCTTTCTCAAAGAGGGAAGTCATTCAATACTTAGTATTTCATCGATTCACACAAGCAAAACCTAGATTTGGGTATTCTACTCGACCAAAGATTAAGTTTTAATTTGCACATTGAGTTCTCTTTAAGTCAAGCTAGCTCCGCGATAGCTTTCATAAAGAGAAGGTCCAAACACCTTAAGGATGCTTATATTGCCTCTGTTGCGTGGTCGCCTTACTATAGGTGTTATGTAAGTTCAGTTGAATCAGTTCAAAAGCAATTCTCGCTGTTTGCCCTTGGGAATCTAAGTTGGAACCCGCTTGTCTTTTTGGTTTCTTATGACAATAAATTGCTTCTGCTAGCCTTTCCGTCACTTGATGAACGTAGGTTTATTCTTGGTGTTTCTTCTTTAGTTAAGTTAATTCGCTCATATTATTTGGTGAGATAAGCTTTAATGTCTCTACGCGCTTTTTTTGTTAAGCTGAGTCCATGTAAATATTATTAATTATGAGCTATTTAACCTGTTCAGAGTCGTTTGCAGTAACCTACATAATGTCTATCACTTAATTACAATATCGGATTCTTTGAAGTCTACCAAGACAACTTTGCTTAATACGCGCGATTTGCCTATGTCGTATTTAAGTCAACTTGCAATCTTAACATCTTATTATGATTCGAAAATTAACTGGTGTCGTTTACTGTATTGGTTGCCACAAGTTTTCAATGGCATATGTGTGCACTTGCAATTTGGTTTCGTACTGGTTGTGGGTGCGCCTCTGTGCTAGTAGTGTACATGTTTTTTTCTTCTTTTTCCTTTTTTTTTTCTTATTTATTTGTATATGAATTACTATTTAATTATTCCTTTTTCCCCTTCACCTCTCGTTACTACATACTAGTTTTAATAATAATTAGTAAAAGATTTACTTTTAAGAGTTTCGACTGATAATTTGTTGTAGTTGAGTTTCATGTGTAAATAAATATATATAAATTAATAAATAAAAAAAAAAAAAATTTGACTAGAGAAAGTTGCTTCTAAGAAATTGCAAAGGTTTATGTAAAAATTCAACCGAAAAGTGACGCTATTGCGAACTATAACTATAAAGGAAATCCATCATTGTCGAGTTATACAGAGCATCAGGTCATTACATCAGTTTGCACCACAACTTTTGTAAACCATAACATAACTCAGTTTTTAGAAAAGTAGTGGTCATAACTAAACCTCATGGCTACTCGTGTCTTCATTGAATGTTGGGGGCAAATCCTTAAAAAGAAAATGCCAACCCTTATTTTCCGTTTACGGGGATGGCTGCTTCTTACTCAACATATATACAAATGCCATTTGAAGTTTGGTATCTTTCGATTTTTCTAGAATAATAGCTTTTTTAAACCGTCTCGTGAGTAGTAAACTGCTAGGGTTGAGAATTTTCGGGATAATTTAGGCTTTTAACGCATCAACTCTATTTTCTAGTGGTGGGCGAGCGATCTCGGCAATGATGTTATTGATAGGTGTCGTTCGTTTGCTTGATTGGATTGGTTCTTAACTATCACACAGACTCTTCCAACCACACGAAACCGTCATTATTGAACGCCACCAACAACAACTGGCAAGTAAAATAATCGCAAAATTGCAAAAGTCTTGATATCGTAAGTTTCCCGTAGAACAAAATTGGGCCCCATAAAGCAAGATTCGCTCAGGAACATTAGCCGCACCGATCTGGAATATGATATTTTCTTCATTGTCTTCAGCAGCATGACATGCAAAACATATGTTTTTTTGGGCAGAGATTTAAAAACCCACTTGTGTTTTAAAAGAACTGGCTTGGTTTTTGTTATAGTGTTTGCCAAATTTTACTAAAATATATGTCATATATAGACTTGTTCACATTTTTAATAAGTGTTGGCAATACGACCTTGAGGTCTCTATATTTATCTTCATTGTATATTTGAATGAAAATTAAGTTATTATTAGTAGTGGAAGAGAGTGGAAAGAAGTTCAAAAGTATCATCTATGTCTATGTGTATATATAAGTAAATTAATAAGAGCTGCATTCCAGAAGTATGCTGACACCCGATATTCATTATACTATGAATGTACCACGAAATCGGCGCAAACGTGCAAGAACTTAACAATATACTGTAGCAACATTAATTGACGCAATATATTTCTTCCATTTCTATTTTCTTAAACCTTATCTTCGTGCTCACTTTAAAGATATGCTCAAACTTTTATTGTTTTAAAAGATCTTCTTTCCAATTTTCTGAAAGAAACTAAGTAAGTCTTTTTTGCAGTTATTTCAAATTAATTTTCTTGAAATGCTTTACTTTACATGACTAAAATCGGGATTTTTTTGCTTTCTTGGCACGTTTGTCTTCTTCCCAGTGATTATTGTTTTAAATGTTACAAGTTAACATTTATCGCACTCACGCCCTGTAAAGTCTGTACGTTGCAGAATTAAACTGAAAACGACATAACAATTTGTGCTTGACTGTCATCACCAATTGCGACAATTATCAATTTTTAAGAACATTTCAACCAGAGGATAGGCATTAAACGGAAACTTGATAATCTGCCTTTTTAAGCATTTTTTTTAAAGTCACTTTTTAAGGGCGAACAACATTGAAAGATGAGATTTTTAGAAACAGAAAAAAATTTGTCCATTACTTGCTTAATACTGCGAGCGTAAAATATCAGTTATTAAGAACAATCGGAGTGACAAGCGTTTCTTAGGAAGAGGATTTTGAACCGATTTCTGTTGAATTGTGAATAATTACAGCGAGCTTTATTGCATGACTATTCAAGTGTATTGTAAAAGCTTTGGCAGTGTGAGAAAAATGAATAACTGCCCAAGTGGAGACAGTCCACTGAGATAGCCGAAGCTTTGCACGAATTTGTTCTTCCTACATTACATTCGCCAAAAATCAAATATTAATGACCTAAAATACTGGTTAGTCGTTGTTGACTATTCCATTTTATTAGTAAAAATTTTTTTTGCTACGTTTGTTTCCGAGCCAGAAAGGTAACGAAAGCTGGAAGGCTACGAAAAAAATCCCGGGGGGGTATTGGCATTCCATCATTATTCTCTCAGTGTGGCAACTGATGCGCGCGGGATCGTACGCTTTTGTTAGTTTTATTGCTAAAATTTTTTTGTTTTCGTTTTATACGCGTTTAAAACTGGGTTTATGTAAAAGTGTAAAAGGTTTGAACGTGTAAAGTGTAAGAATTTTATGTAAAAGTGTTTATGTAAAAGTGTAAAAGGTTTGAACGTGTAAAGTGTAAGAATTACATTAATTATATTAAAATTTTTGTGATTTTCATTTTGGTTCTTGCGATTAGCACTTGTGATCGCAATCTCTTTCGAGTCTTTTCTAGTTTTTTCTTTTGAGTTTATTTTTCTTTTTTTATTTTCTTCCTTTGGTGTGAATAACTTTTCTCTTGGCTTGTTTACCGTTGCTTCAGTAGGGTAGATCTTATGAAAATTTAAGAGAAAATTTTTCTGATTTGTATTCTCTCTTTTTTTTTCGTGCTTCCAGTTTGGTTTTGCTTTTTCTTGTTCTTTTGCTCTCTTGTTACAGTGACAACTTAACGGAGAAGTTTTATTAAATTTCTTAAATTTGTAGATAAACTTAGTGTAGTGGATTCTTTTGAATATTTTCCTTATTTTGTCCTAATAATTCGCTTCTTTCCTGTCGTTGACTTGACATGGAGTGCTTATATACACCATGTCGTGTGAAAACAGGCCCTGAATCTGAACGATTCATTTCTTGTTGGCTGTGTTATCCTTTTGGACATGCAAAGTGTGCTGGTACTATCGGCCGTGCTGCTGATGCAGTCCTTGACCCTTCTAAAGGCTTAAGATGGTCATGTCCTGACTGTAGGCAGCGAGACACTGATTTTTACAAACTTTTCACGGAGACGCGAAATGGTTTATCGGAATTGAGTAGAAATCTCGATTCCTTGTGGGAGAAGTTTAAAATAATTAAGACTATGTTTGGTCAGTGTCGTTTTATTGATGACTCATCTTCTACCCAAGCCAGAAAAATAACAACTCGTAGCGTAGCGTGTCGGACGTCATCTCTGAATTCCTCTAAATCTGATTCGTTGGTACAAGTTACCGCTCCCTCTAACTCTAAAATGAACGCTAATGTTTCCTGTATTGTTGAGTCGGTTGGTAACAAAATAGTTACAAACAAGCCGGCCAGTCCTTCCGTTTTACGCTTCCTACGCTGAAGTGGCAAGGGTATCTTCAAAGACAAACGTGGAAAAGGGTTTTGATATTAGTAATGTTTAACAAAAATCTGTGTACGCTCCATATTGGAGAAGCACTTATTCTCCAAAAAACCATTCAGCTTTTTATGCGTACTATTTTTTTCTTGCCATGATTTCTTGTCCCCTTAATATGTAACGAAATAATACAAAAAAAAAAAAAAAAAATGGAAAATTCTTACAAATATATTTTTAGGGAAAAATTGCAATAAATATATATGCGTAGGACATTTTTGGATAAAAAAAAATGCAATTTAAAACACATGCTTGAATGATTGCGTTATCGTTATGATTTAATTGAATTTTTTAAGAAATTTAATTCCAATTGTAATCCTTCCATCCAGTTATTCCCTTTGTATAATCTAAGCTCGTATCTATTATCTATTCATAAAGCAAATTTTTGATAGAATTTACTGTTGAATTTCCCTAAGAAAGAAGATTTGCTTCTTTTTCTTCTCTAATATGCTAATTTCAACTAAGTTCTACTCACACACTTATACTCTTTAAAAATATGCGAAGAAGGTAGCAATATTTTGCTTAGGCTACACACAGATAGAAAGTTATATAAGCTGGTTATTCAAACATGTGTTGCAATTAAATATGCATAACGAATGCGTGCATAAATTGCATACGAAAGAATGGTATGGAACAGAATGGGGGATAGAGAGTGGAGTGTGAAAAGGAGAGTCTAGAGTGTCAACAAAATTACATTTATTTGCAAACTGTGATGAGTAGCTTTCCATCTTTTTTTTTGTCGTGCATATGTTGACAAATGCTAACAGCACTTTTTACAATCCGGCTCTTATTCAAATGAAAGGAAAACCTTGAGCAAACACATACATACGTCTTTATGTGTATTTTATTATCTCTTGCAATTTCCTAACAGTTTGTGTGTATGCGTGTGCATATAAGTGAAATTTTTAGTTTTCTTCTTACTATTCTACAAACTAAATTATTTCGTCTCCTTCGCTTATATTTTGTGACAGGTCGCTTGTTGCCAGTGCTGCTGGTTCTGTTCATTTTGCTAATTAAAAACAAATTTATTTTAAATCTCTACATATGCATGTGTATGTGTGTGTGCGTATGCAAGCATATTTGGTTACAAAATGGTTAAATGTAAACAAACACTCTGTTGTGTTATACACAATTTGTCACTAATTACTGCTAAAAACATAAAAGCATACCAATGCATATGCGTATGCGTACGTATATATAGAAAGCAAATACATACCTTTGTATGCATGTATACGAATATATTTGTTTGCAAGTGCACTTGGATGCTTACGAACGCATTTTCTATACTTAAGTGTTCATTTTATTTGTTTTAAATTCAATATGTTTTCTCTAGGCTGTGTGCACACACTGAGTAGCTACACATCCGAAAGTAGCCTACACCCATTGATATAATTTCTTGTTCTTTCTACTAAGCAACAGAGAATGAGAGCATACTAAGTCTATCACCACCTTTACAAAGTATTAAAGAAAAATATATATTGGTTGATTTTTTATCATTTTAAAATTCATAACCAAAATTGAATCGAAAAAAAGATATAAAAACTCAATTTCTCAAAAAAACTCTTTGGCAAATTTCAGGATGTTTTGTTAGATTTTGAATTGTTTTTTTTGTAAAATTTTTATTTTGATATTGTAGGTGAACATTGACGACTTGTAGCGGTACGTCAAGCTAAGTCAAAAAACACGCGTTGTTTTCGGAGAATTTCTAGGTTAGCATTTCATTTTTACAAAAAAAAAAAAAGCGCATTTTCGCAATACTTATAACGTATGCTTTTATAAATAAAAAACGAAGTTACTCTTTGCATATATAAAAATAGATTTATCGAATTTACCTTAAACTTAGCGGACAGGCAGTGATATTACTTCGTATTCAGTATGTTCATCAAATCACCCGTTCATCGATTGAATATATCCTATGCTACTCAGTAATCTGGCCACTAGTCCTTTAGGTGGTTCTGCGCTGCTTTCATCTGATCGTTTCGTCTACCTATCTGTTCTAGTTATGCGTTGACGCACTCTCTGCACTCATCGTTAATTGGGGTTTACACACATCTGTCTGTTGTTCTGTCTGTGGATCCTCCGTTCCTTGCTTTGTCCACTTGGAATTCGCAAAGTTGCTTAAACTAATATTCAATATGAACTGAATGGAAGTGAGTCTTATAACTCCAATTATTTTATATAATTTAAAGCTAGGCTCAATTCGCCTATTTTTATATCCGCAATAGCGAAAGTGCTATGGCATTGCTAAGAAGAAAGTTTTTCATATCTTTTTTGTTGTTGATCACAAATTTGAAGCAGAAGTCAAATTATTTCACCGACTGTTAATAAAATGGAAATCAAGTATATGGTTTTGTTTTATTTTTAAGAGTGTCCAAGATTCGTCGTACTACACCTAAAGCATTTGTTTTTACTTCGCTTGTTCTTTCTTGTATTATGTTAAGACTGATGTTGTTTTCCTTGTAAGATCTTGTACTTGCAGTTGTTCGAAATGATGTACGTATGTAAATGTTGAAATGTTTTCTACTTGTGTATAAACTACTCTTAGCGCATTATAGTTATATTTCAATAAAAGGATTATTTGTTTGTTCAGTATAGATAAAATTGCACCTTTAAGAGATCAAAATTCATATATTCAATCATCTCTTGCATTCCTACAAACTCATATTTGAAAATAACTAACGTTTTCTCTATTATTAATCTCCATACAGTTAAACCACCTACGATTAAAACAGAGAAACATTGCCTCTAATAATTAAATTGCGACGAAAAGGCGTGAGGTTAATATGATGGTATACATGAAGTGACGGACACGGAAGCAAATTTTTAAAACAAGAAGATGGGTAAAGAAGTTATATGTCGAAACAGACGAAGAAAGAAGAAGCTGATGCCCGTTAAATAATATGTATCTACCGCCGAAGAAATAAGTATAACTTGTTCAAAAAGTATAGCTTCTAACCGCATAGGACGCCATTTAGCAAGTAGTTGAATATCAAAATATTGTTATAACAAAATATATATAACGCAAGCATGTTGCAATTCACCTTTCTTATTTCATTATTTCAGGGTTTATCATGTGTTGTTATGGCGACGGTTTTTTCTGGATATAATAATAATTGTTGTAAAATAAACTTTATTTGTTTTAAGTTGTTATTCTCAATCTGAGATTATGTGCTTACCGAAGCTATATAAATATTCCATGGTTCTACTGATCGGTTCTAATCGGCCAACAAATAAAATTACAATTACAATTAGCGGAAAGATTTGAGATTTTCACACAACGGCCGCAGCTCTTTCGCTTTAGCTTTAAGTAATATTTAAATGACATTTTTGAACTTATGCCGACTTATTCATAACACCATTGCTTCTTATTTCTTGAGAACTATTCTATTATATTTTTTTTTTAACATCTTTTGATGAAAGATGTCGTTCTAAATTGCACGTCATTTTTGAACTGTCAGAATACTGCTGTTATTGCGGTGTTTGACAAATAAATAATAGAAGGTTTTCGGATACAAATGGAAACACAGTCATACAAGGCACTCAAATAGTGAAAATTCGCTACAAAAGTTTGAAATAAATTTATTTTAAGTGACGGCACTCACTTTCGCCTGTCGCAACTTTGATTGTAAACATCCAAGAGAAATGGTTTAACAATCTCTCCAACCGCAAGTAGTGATCTCTATGGACTAGCGGTGTCTCTCTATGGATCGCGTTGAAAATACTGCTACACAGTTCATGCAGCAAATGTTGTTTCATGTGGAAAATCAAAAATTAAATCTTATCCTGAGAGAGAAATGTATATATATAAGTATATATATATTTGTATAATATACATGCATCATTTTTAGCTTTAGAAACAATTTACTTGCACCGAACCGCCTATATTGTTCGCATAATGTCAGATAGAAAATGTTTTTCGTTCATTGTTAACTAATTCAATAGATGAATTTCAGAAACGGGGATGATCTGCGTATAAGAGCTTAAACCGGGCATTAGTTTGAAAAGGACAAATAAAACAAGTAAGAAAATTATATTTGGTGGGGACCGAATCTCGCATACTCACCACTATGCTTTTCACATTCTACCCTCCAAGTTCTTTTATTTGATACCCGGCGGTATCATTAAGAAAAAATTAATCGCGGTGTCTATCTTATTCATTTTAGAACTAATGCATTTTTAGGCACATAATACATTCATTTAAGTAACCTACAAGATAGGTGTTAACATTCTGTATTGTGTGGGTTATGATAAATAAGTCGATAAGTTTTGTACGTCAAAAATAGAGAGTTTCGCAAAGTAAATGTGGAAAACTGCAGCCTTCTAACTTTATAATTTCTGAGCAACGAGCAAAAACCCACAAAATTTTGTTAAGAAAAATGGTGTTGCGTTCAGTTTATGCTCCTCTGAGGGCTTCTGCTCTGACCGATTTGACAAATTTTCAATACCTGCCTGCATGCAAAGACTTCCAATGATTCTACCAAATTTGATGTCGATGTTTTCGTTTTTGCGACCAGGAGAGTGCCAATAACAAACACCACACAGGCACATAGACGGACGGACATGGCTAAATCAATTCAGATTTTCACGTCGATCAATACTTTATATTGTCTCTCAAGTATATTATGAAAAAAAACCAAACAAGTATACTCCAAGTATACTTACAGTGGTGGGTATACAAATAGACTATTGCGTTCACGTATATTTCCATCTCCTTCCAGTTGTTGCAGTCTATGCAGAGATGCATAGATGCGTTCATGTATACACACTACTCGGTGGATAGGTAACCACGATTTACCAAAAGACATCTTTATGTGGTACCGTTTAATATTAACTTTCTCTTAACAAAGACTCAAAGACTTGCTGAATGCAGACGGGGTGACTTTTCTTTAAGAAATGTTGTTTGAAAATGTGGTCAACAATCAAATGCAAATATAAATTTTATTATTTATCTGTTTAAAATCCCTTTGTGTCTTTTTTTTCTCTTTCTTTTACGCAAAGTCCACTATATGCACTGGTAGTGAAGGAGAGAACAAAGCAAAAAGTAAATCTTCTTCTATTTCTTGAAGATTTTTCCTCTATTTGTGCATTGCAGAGATGAGAAATTTTTATATTTGTGTTTGTGACATATACCCGGGGGATATGTTATGTTTAAATTGCATTCTACACAGCATTGCGTGTGCTATCGTTGGGAGTTATTCTATTATATATATATATGCACTTAAAGCACAGGATTTTCAGTTTGTGCTTATACATAGTTCAGTATATAAATAAACGACAAGCAATAATAAGCTTATCGTTCAAGTAACTGTTCACCTCTCTCTCTCTCTTTTTTTTTCCTTCTCTTCTCATCTGTTGCTTATATGATGGTAACGTACGATTTATGGTTATTTAAGGGAAATAAATGAGAATATACATTTTCAGTGACGTGTGTGTAAACATATGCGAATATAGTTAATTCTATGTATATATATGTAGGCACGCGTGTGCATGAAGCTTTTTCCATATATTTCATTAAATTTTATAATAACAAAAGGCTTTACTAACTTACACTCTAGTTTGCTAAGTTTTGCGATGATTTTCTTTCCCTTTTTATTACTACATTAAGAGCTTGAAAATCTAACAACATTCATGGATAGATCGTTAATTTCCTCCTTTGTTTTCCAGTAGCATGTGTTTACCGCATAATAGCCATTCATTTTCAATTGTTTTTTTCTTCATACTTCTTCATGTCATGATATATTTTTTCTATTTGGTATTTTAGTTATTTTGACGAAGTATGGCGTCGCATAACCTTTCATTAACTTGCCATCAGCAACGACGATAATGATGACATTGATGACAAAGATGACAACATAAGTGCATGGTACGAGCTCAATGTCAAAAAGGTGAAAGTCTAGACATTTAAAATGGATAAAGGAAATGAATAAGAGAATAAAACAAATAAACGCAGAAAATGTTGTAAAAGATTTATAATGAACCGTATAAGGTAGAGCCGTGGATATAAAACTGCTACAAACCGTTGCCGCCGTTGAAACTCGCGATTACCAGGTTGAAGTTCGCGAGTTCAAATCTGAGTGCGGCAGACCATAGCTGTAAAAGCAACTTGGTCGTAAATGCAGTTGACTGCATTCGAACCATTTTCAATAGCATTCGTCCTTGGTCCAAAATATGTTAAGGTACCAAATTTCATCAGGATACAGCCATGTGGACAGACGGGCAGACTAACATAGATGGATGAAAAAATTAAATTTAAATCGATCGGCATACTAAAAGGTGGATCTATCTCAAGTCCTTCCTGGTATTGTCATTGCCTTGTAACAGCACCCAGTTCGTTCTTTGCTTTTGAAATGCATAGTGTCAGCGAACATTCCAACGGGCTTGGATCGTGTTGGATAATTAACTTTTCTAAATCTTTATAATATAGGCTGACTTTAGATGAAGAAAAGAATGAACTGAAGTGAGTAAACTTTACCGGTTGTTATTCTTTGCTCTCTGAAAGGCGGCAATGCTTACTTGTGCTTATACTCATTGGCATAAAGGTATAAGTGCAAGTTTTTCTCCGAAAGTTAAATAAATAAGTGTTTATGGTGTATGTTGAGTTGTGTAGGTAAAAATATCAAAATAGTTCTCTTAATCTAAATTATTTTTGTTTTGGAGTTTCTCAATGTTATAAATAAGATCAAAAGACCCATGGAGCTAAGATGTTAATATTGTCGTCGAATGCGATAGAAGGAAAGTGAAAAAAACGCCGTTTTGATTTTTATTCGTTGACCGTAAACAAAAAATTGACTAGATGAGAACTATTCGACCTTCCTAGTTGTTTTCCTTCCTTTTTTCTGCGATGTGGAGGTTGATGTTTTGCGTTACTGAGGGAAGTAAAATTCTGTATAAAACAAAGCATTTTTCAATTGACTTATTTTAAATGGAGTTCCTTTTCTTTGAACATAGACATCAAATTTTTGTATATGTGAAATGCAAAAAATAAATGTCGTTCAGACCGAAATATTTGAGTTGATTAAAAATTAGATTCCTGCTTTAAGAATTTAATCACCAGACCGCTGTAAATAAGGTTATATTTAATGCCGAAGATGAATTTTGTGTCGAAATTTTGACTTGATCGAGTTATCTTTGAACTGTTCATGTAAGCAAGCATTTCATCAAGAAAAGTTTTTGGCTTATTGTTTAATCGGATAGTGTTATAAAAGTAAAGAAACTGAGTTTACATAATAAAGCTTTCAGATTATTATACCTCTGATGTGGCATCTCTTTCGATAGAATAAATCATGATCTGTTAGTACTTACGCTATCTTTAGTCGCGGTTTAATCGCGAACAATCAACGTTACGACAGGGATACCTGATGAGGATAACAGATGCTAGCAACATCTCTCAATATAATTGAAATGCAAAATGTTTAATATTTTTTAGTATTATTAAATTAATGTCATGCTTGAATTCATCGACCAATACATTTCTTCTTCCAATTGATTCCAATGCATTATAAAAATGGTATATGTGTGGCTTTTGAATTCAAAAAAAAAAAAAAAAATGCAAGAAAGCGCTCTTTTATAGCCCAAGAAAAATCTTTGGTTCCTACTCCCTATACGATTTTCATCGTTACGGTATCGAAAATTGCACGTATCTACATGTTATTCTGAATTCTAAGCCGCCCTTTAACAAACAAATTTGGGTCAATAAGATTAGGAGCGGGCTCCATTAAAAGATGGTTTATAGAATTTGATGACCCTTAGTTCATAATTGATATTAACTGATCTATGCCGGTTTCAGAAAGATATGTCCCTTCTAGGTTTTAACTCTCCACAAAAATTTTACTAGAGCAACATATGCGGTTTGAACTTTGTTCTATTAAGGCTGATGCTGTGGTAACTTCGAGTTTTTTATTTCTGGATTTGGCGTAAAAATGTAACGATTGTGGATTATAAATGTTGTAATTTTTTACAATTTTTTAACTTCGGTTTTCTTCCTATACTTGCTAAATCTTTTTTCTCCTAATAAGCTTAATTTATGAGTCTCTATCAATTGCTTTTGTCAGATCGGGGACGACAAGAACACAGTTCCTGCCAACATTGATGTTATTCCTAATGGAATCAGTAATGAAGATCAAATGGCATTGTTGTTATTCAAGAATGAATCAGATTCATGATCTACTCCTTAACTAAGGAGAGCCAGGGCAGGGTTCTAATCAGCCGAGGATTATTATGTGCAAACAAGGAGCCCTGTGTAGGAATGAGCCTTATCCGACTTATTTTCCACTTCTTGGGAAATTTGAAGGCTATTAGTGTCGTATTCACGATCTGTAATAGAAATAGCGTTTTCGAAGTTGACCTTGATTCTTTTTCTTTCTCATTAAATACTGCACCCTATTTAGCGAATTATAATAGATACGCCGGTTAATAGCAACAAGAGATTGAAGATATTATTCATAGGTAATTTATCTGAAGCATTTTTAATTCGAGATGTGACGTGAATTGGCCCAGCTGGTAGTAGAATTACCATATGAATATTTAGAATCGGGAATAAAACGTAGGATCTTGTGCTGGTTAGAAAGTCGAATTGTAAGTTCACGTAATTTAAAGGTTATATTCGACTAAACGCAACTGCTCGTATATAACTGATGATTGCTTTGATATTAGCCTTATTAAACTTTCTATAATAAACCTCGTGTCAAATTCTTATGACTTTGGCAGAAAATAATAATGAACATTACGCGTGATGTGGAGGCAAAAGCTTGACAATATTTTACAGAAGTGAGACTCTCACTTATGAAAATGTAATCGATAAGCGATGTGGATTGTTGCTTATTTTACTACTTAATTTCATCTCTCACAGCCGTCCTTTCGAAGCAATTGCCCCCCGTGGTTTAACAAAGTACTAAATTACTGTAGATAGGAAATCAAACTTTTCCAAAATTGTATGAAAAGTGGCTTTGCGTACGATTAGTTCGTCTATACTACTACAAGGCATAGATTTAATTATCTCAACCACCAAAGTTATTGCACACACCTTCAGTTGATAAAATCCTCAATTCGTATTAATTCCTAATTATTTGTATAGATGTGCTTACTCGAAAAGAAGAATTTCCTTGTATCCATCCTATTTCTCCTTTAATATCGCTGACTCTTCTGGTGATATTAAAAACTCGAATCTCGTTGCTCAATATTTCTGACGAAATTTACAAAGACTGATATCAGTTTTACTAGTAATTACCCATTACCGCCTGTACCTGGCGGCAGTCCACCATGTATACTCAAATGATGCTCTGACGAGCTATGCGGAGTTATCGCAATGATTTTTAATTAGTCTTTGAAATCAAGTGTTTTTTCTTTGTGTTGGAAGAGTGAGTTCCTTATGCTACTTCATAAATGTGAAAACTGACCTATCGTCGAAAACTATAGAGACATCGCCAAGTTGAGTGTCTTGCCTGAAGTGTTTGAGCGAATGGCTTGTCATTCTTATGTTTCCCCATTCCAGTACACCTTTCGGAAAGGAAGATGTATTGTCACGAATCTCTTAGAGTTTACTTGCCACGTATTCAAGGCTTTTTTTTTGTTGCTCACGCACGGATGTCGTAGGTACTGACTTTAGCAAAGCGTTTGACTTGGTTTCCATAATTTATTTATCTTCATCTTTTCTTCCTTCTCCTTGGAATGGTAATCGTATCAGCTTGAAATTAACTTAAATAATTTGTTTACATAGTGCTCGTTAAATTTTAAGAAACTAAATCTAAAAAAAATGCAAGACGCTCTCTTTCTTAAGTACTGAGTATTTGATTGGCTCACGCAAGTTGGAACACGTTGACACATCGATCCCAGGGTTCTACACGACCAAAGATTACGTGTTAATTTGAACTAATTTGGCCTCTTTAAGTAAAGCTAGGTCTGCACTTGATTTTACCAAGAGGCAGTCCAAAGAGCTTAAGGACCCTTACATTGCAAAAAAGCTACACATGTGCTCAGTGAGTACACTTAAGTACGCCTCGGTTGTGCGGTCTCGTAGATTCAGTTGGTGTTATGCAGATTCAATTGAATCCGTTCAAAAGTAATTCTTGCTGTTTGCCCTTAAAAATTTGTAACGCAGTAACGTAGATTTATTCTTGGTGCTTCCTTCTTAATTAAGTTAATTAATTATACTATCGATTCATCCATATTAGTTGGTGAGATAAGCTTTAATGTCCCCAACCGCTTCTTTAGGCACTGAGCTAAGCTAATGTAAATATAATTAAGAACTGTAAATGTATTCGAAAACTGCCGTTTTGAGTTGTTTTCAGAAACCTAAATTATGTCTATCAGTCTATTAAAAAAACTTTGCTTAATACGCACAATTTGCCTATGTCGTACCTAATCTTAATCTTAATATTTCTTTATGTTTCGAAAATGAATTGGTATTCTTTACTAAATGGGCTGCCAAGCTTTTGCATGTTTGCAATTTAGTTCTGTATTGGTTGTGGGTGTACCTATGAGCTAGTTGGGTACAGGCTTTTTTCCTTTTTTTTTTTTTTTCTTTTTATTCATTTATATATGAATTTAATTATTATTTTATTTATTATTTTTATACTAATTTTTAATTTTAATTAGTATAAAATCTACTTCTAAGAGTCAATTGAATTCGACTGCTCATTTATTTTAGTTGAGTTTCATGTGCAAGTAAACAAAAAAAAAATAAAATAAAAATTGCATGTTCCAAAAATTCGATTATTATGTGATTGACGTGCGGCATTGAGTCAAATGCTTTTTTGTTGTCGATGTATGCCATACTCAGATTTGTATAGCTAGGCCAATAGCGTCAGTTGTAATTTGCTCTTTGAATCCTAAAACAACATTTCCTGAAACGAACAAGTTGGGAATCAAAACCAAGCTAGATGTCGGATACATATTAAACAAACAGATTCGAGGCTTCAGTATCATCAGAGGACTCAGAGCCATTGAAAGAAACACGCGAGGGATATATGGAGATTTTTCTTTCGGAGTTGACAAACTTAAAATAGTATCTAGAATTAACGAGCAATGCGATTGAAGGTATCTGCCATAATTGGTTTTGGTTGAGGTAATTAAATCTATGGCTCGATGCAGATTAGTCAAAACAGTTGTAAGCATAAATTCATAATTCAATAATTTTTTGAAAAGTTTGTTTTTTCAATTTTTACAATATTTAATTGTGTTGTTGAATTATGGCGGGCGCCTGGTTCGAGGGCGAAGTTGCTTGATCGGAATGGATGCAGCAATAAGTAGGTTTGATACATTATAGAAAGATGACAGTAGAGTTTCAATGCTTCCAGCAGAGAAATATTGCTGTGGTTCTGCTTAGAATTAAACATCCTCAGTAGATAGTTCAATAAAGTAAAAGTTGAGGTGAGGTACCGTCTAAAAAGTAGAGACAAAAGATAATTTGGATGGGAGAAGTGTAAGGCAGTAAACATCAAGTCCGTAAAAGTCTGCAAAGATGCGGGCTCACTTTCCTTCAATACTAGTGATATAATAAAAAGTTTGAGCAATCAAGAAAACTTCAAATATCTAGGGTTTCTTCAATTGAAAATTGTGGAGCACGAAAACAATGAAAAAATTACATCCGCATTTGAAAAAAGATCAGTTACGATACGCAAAACCAAGCTAAACTTAAAATACGAATGCTAAACTGTTAATATTAGATCTCGCGGATAGGACAATAAGAACCACCATGTACAAGTAATGTGCACCACCAACCCACCAACAACACATCAAGCATTGGCTAGGAAACATAGTATACAAATGCCACAAGTTCTATATTACAAGCATCAGCTAGCACCGGTAATAGAGAATGAAAATGTCACGATGTATTGCTGACCGTCCAATCAACGCCAGTAAGAAGGATATAGTTGTACTAAATTTTAAAACAGCTAAGCCCAATCCCTTGGTGTTACACTCCGCAGTAATAATAATAATAATAATTGTTTTTACACTACAATTACTTTATATGGTGATATTGTCAAATGTTATAACATCTTATCCCCCTTGGCATTTCATCGATCTTAAGACTCACCCATATATAATTAAATAATTTACAAATGTAGAACGAGCGTTTGCGTAAGTATCATGTACAATTTTTCTTTGCTTTTCCCCTCATTTCTCTTATTTGTCTAGACCACAGCCAGCTATTACGTTTGATCATATTATGATAACAAGTACATATTTGTTTTCTATTTAGCATTTACCTTGGTACTTAGTGCTGCCCCTTAAATGAAGAAAAACCTAATAAACAAGTTCAGAAGTTACATATATGTTTCTTAAGCCAATGTTATAAACTAAAATGATAAAATTAAATTTATAGCTTTAGGCGATAAAAAATGAAGTCCGCATAAAATTAGAACGATTGAAAAAGTAAAAAAGAAGAGACTTTTTCTATCTGTGCATTGTATACACTGCCACATTTAAGGAAAGTTGCTACACAACGTTTAATTTGATCTATTATTGTAATCCTCTAAAAGCTATATGAAGTTTCTGAAATGTTTTTAAGCTAATGAAATACGCGCACGCACAAAGAATGTGCATAAATAGTAATCAGCATATATACTGAAACTAACTGATATTGATATACCTGTCTCTCCGTTTGTTGTTATTATATTGGTGATCGTTTGATTTTTGCTTGGAGAGCAAACTGAGTGCATACTGCTCTTGTTATGTTAAGAGTTTCCTAACGGTTTTGCATTGTAAAACTTTCACTTTAGATCTTCAAATGCGAGTTTGAAACTCAGCAAAGCAAGTCCATGGGTCCTAGTAAAGTTAACAAGAAGCTAATAATCCCTTTTTCTATTTAAAAAAATTCGCAAAATTGGAGCGTTCTAGTTAAAATTAACCTTTTCTTTGATAATTCTATGCGTCGTGTTGTCAAAATTCCTTAAATTATAGACTTACATGTTTGCAAAAATTTTGATCAGCGACTTTTGCAAGTAAAAATGATAAAGAAACGGGAACTGTGCGTAACGGTTGAATTCGATGGTTTTGACCTTCCTCTCCATGAAATAACTGTTTTCTACTCAATATTATTGATTTATTCAGCGTACGCCGACGCTTATCATGGAGAGCTCAAAATTCTTCTTTTTCCAAATTCATTGTCTTTGTTGTTTGCTTGGAGAAATCTGCAGCCGCAGCCTACCAAAACTCCTCAGAAGCTCATGGTGATGGTACTTCATCATATCCTAATTATAATTTTTGGATTAAATGGTTTAAAACTAGCGACGCGAATTATCTGAAATATATATTGTATCAATTTTCCACAATAAATGCCTTTTCGAGTGAAAAAGTGATCAACATTTTTACAAACCCCTAATAGAAGCAAAAACATCGCATACAACCATTCGCATTCATCATAAGCCAACAAAGGCAACTTTTCCTTGATCTTTTATGTCTTCTTAGATAAACATTAATATAGCCTTTAAGATTAATTAGTAAATATTCACAAAAATTTTTCAAAAGTGTCAGTTTCTCCTTCGAGATAAGTTCACTTTTTAGTCAGTCACCGTTCTTTTTTTTTTTTTTGATTTGGGATCTACCTGTAGAATGGGGTAAAAAAGTCGTATACCATTTCCTCTTCGTTTCTTTGTGGCACATCAACCAATTATATTAAATCGTAAATTATTAGTAAAAAGATTTCAAAAATATCTTTTTCGACGTAGCGGCAACTTTTTAATTTTCGTGCCGTTGTTGTTTTAAATCTTCTTCTTAGTTTCAACTCTTTTTTTTTTTTTTTTTTTTTTATAAAGTTTCATTTATTGCTTGGAGAAGTCTTAAAATTTGTTCAAAAGTAAATACAATTTCTGAATCTGTGGAAATCGCAGATGGAGCCGATAATGACAAATTATTTACAAATACTTCATACTTCCGTAAGGCTTCCTCCAAATTTTTTAATCTACCTTCTTGAGCTTCTAATAAAGAAATGCTTTGCTTAATTGCGTCAATTTTGATTCGATAGTCAACAGCGTCATTGTCTATGAGGTTTCTCAGATATTCCCTGGCCTCTCTGGCCTCCGCCTCCAACAATTCGCGTTGAATTTGGTAAATTAAAAGTTCTCTCAAAACGCTCTCAATTCTACTGAAATCCTCTTCAATCGCTGTGTGTTCAGGTAATTTTTGCAGATCGTGCAAAATACTATTGACTTCACGGTCATAATCACTGCGCTCAGGCAATCTTCTATAACGTTGAAGAGTTTCTTCTATTTTTTTATTGAAATATATTGCCACAGCTTGGTTACGATTGTTTGCGCTTTCAAAGTCGATGTTTCCTATAGAGGTATTTTGTGAGGTTGGTTCTATGGTTGACGTAGATTCTGGAATAGTGCTTGTTGACGTTGCGTTTCTTTCGCTTTCGGCCGCTGGCGTTGTTTTTGGTGGCTCTATTAATGTGTTTAATAATGTTACCTCCTTAGCATCTTCAGGCGTTTGTGTTGTTTCCGTATCCAGTTTATATGCTGCTTCAGTCCGCTCAGTGTTATTATCCTCATTAACTGTTGATGTTACGGCTGCGTTTTCCTTTAACTTTTGTGTTCTTAGAGCAATATCTTCTAAATATTTGGGAGCATCTTTTTTATCTATGAAGTCTAGTAAACTTGATGTTAGGTCTATATTTTCTTCAGAGATTATCGCTGTTGGTGTCGTAACAACATTCGGTTCCTCTTGCAGAGATTTTTGCGTTTCCTTATTGGTGACATTGTTGCAACTTTTAGTTCTTGCTGGGGGCATTGTTGAGAGAATCACAAACGCTGTTACTAACAATATTAAAAAATATTTTTCCATTTTAACTTAACTTTACGTGTTTAACAGATTCCATTCGCGAACTAAGAATGAAAGCGGCTTTACTTCTCTGCCTCGTTTCTTATATCCAAAATGAAGATAACTTTGTTTACTTAATTCTAGCTATATTTTAGCTTTTTGATATTGCTGACTCTTTATGATAATAAATTTGTACTTTTGAATAAAAAAAAAAAAAAAAATTAGAGTAGATTAAAGCATACAATTATATAACGAGTTTCTTTGCATAATATTGGCGTACAACAAACGAAAAGATTAAATTATTATTAATTAAATTACCCACAATAGCCTTCAAGTGAAATTCAAATACCTTTTACTACTCTTAGCTAAACCCAATGTTTTTCATGATAATTGCTTAATTAATTAATGTGAAACGGGGTAGAAAATAAATAATAATTCTTTTGGTATCAAGGAATATTTTAGATTCTGCAAACTAAGGCGTTTAAAAAAACAACGCTTTAACGACTTTGTAGGTTTATGTTTCTCTTCTTTTTTCTAAATGGCTTAGGGAGTTATATAATACACGTTTTATTTAAAGATAACGTACAATAAAATTGGTAGCCACTGCATGTATGTACAGCAATCCTAAATGCAACTGTAAGCCCTTTCAACGAATATTTTGATTATTGCCCCCGATTCGGGATTCATCGAATTTCTTCTTACAAATGGGTCTAATTCATCTTTAGCCTTTGAACCGCTGCCTTAAATCATTGGGCTACACTGGGCTAGAATAGCCCAACCTCCAACCAACTTTCGTCGCTAACACAATCATCGCTCCATTCCTTTTATATTACTTACATATTTTGGCTAATATTTACTCTTATTTGCATTTAATGCTAATGCGTTGCTAAAAGCTATTTCATATACTTCTTCCCATATTTAAGATTCAATCAATGTTATTCTTCAGCAATTAATCAATTCATCTTATATTTAACATTAACTTTCCTCTCTTTGAGGTTATCTCATGTAAGTCGTGCAAACGAGTTGACTCGTGTTGATCGTGTACATTTTTTCATTTCCTTAAACCTGTATAAATAGATAAATAACTATACGATGGTTGTCTTTTTGTTGATACAATATAATACATTTTATTAGCTATATCACTTGTAAAAACAAAGGCTTTGTGAATTTCCGCCTTGTGTGTCAATAACAGCGAAACCATCATTGAATGTTTCATTCTATACCAACTTACGCACTTAGCCGAATATCATTGATAAAGCTGATGCCATATATCAAAACACATGATAATGCGATTCTTTAGCTTGATAACACTCTAGTACGCATTTTCAAGCGCAAACTAAAACGTACAGGATAGTCTGAAAGTATGAATTTCGCACTCAAATAAATTGAAAATACAAACGAAAAGTAAAGGCAAAAGTGATTTGTTCACATCGACCCACCATTTTTACCTTTATCCATGAAGGATATATGTACGTTAGGTTTGATTTTCTTCTTGTGAAACACAGAAACATGCTGCAAAGGCTTTCCAAACTGTGACCCAATGTGGTCGTCTAAGTTGTGGTTTGGATTAAAATTTTTTTCAATATACTTCTTGGACTTTGCCATTATTTGTGGAATACAATTCGTACATAGTTGTACGACGCACGGAAAGCCTTAAAACTTACTACGAAATAATCAACTGACCGTCACGCTTAGTGCATGTAGGATGAAGCTCATAGTTAGTTAAATGACTTCGCAAATAAAGATAATCGCTCCTTTCGTATAAACTTTTACGGACTTTTACGAGTAAATTAATAATTTTTGGTCATGGCTTGTGGCTTGAAAACAGCACTGATGTTACCGCCAATGAATAACGCTTGAGAAACGTGATAACTAATTTTTATTTTACGACTTGGACGATATATGGTTTCAACAAAATGGTGCAATATGCCTTACATTTTGGGACGGAATCATTTTATTGGGAGGAAAGTTCACTGACTGCATAATTCTTAGATATACATATGTGAGATTGTCACAAAGATCATACGATGTAGCTCTACTGAACTTTTTACTTTAGAGTTATGTTAAAGCATTGATTTACTCCCACAAACCACTGGGACCGCAATGACCTTATTCACCAAGATCGCTCGTGATGCATGTCAGTGTTCTCGACCACGATGGGTAAAATGTTTTGAGATGGCTTCGACGATTTCTGGTTGCGATATAAAATCAGAATAAATCTGTTATTATTTTACATATATCAAAAAGCTTATAATATTTTTTGCGATATAGCAAATCCGAAGAAATCAACAACACTTGCTTACGAAGGCATCACTAAGCACGCGTGCGGTTACTATGAGCCAATACTATCAGAAATAGTGGAGAACTACAAACTCCATTTGCGGAAGTAGCAAGAGGGAGAATTGATAGAAAATTTTATGGTAGCATTGCGCAAGTTGTCTATTAAATGTAAATTTTGGTCTTGTCCAGAGAGAGACTCTCTGTCTCTTCGATATCAATTTATGCTTCAACTCAGTAATAAACGGACAATATCCTTCGCTGAAAATTAAGGATCTGACAGTTGATAAAGTGTTAAGTATAGCCGTAACAATGGAATTGTCAGGCAAAACAACATGCTATTGTAAAAGGAAAAAATTGTAACCATAAAAGTAAAAAAAACAAAAACATTGCGATCAATGTGTGGCAATAAGGCGCATTCAGCGGATAGGAGCACACAGAAAAACACGATATATTTATTATATAAGCAGAAGGTCACTTAAGGAAAATGTGTTTCAAAGATAAATCGAAGGTCCAAGAAAAGTATGGTCATACCAACTAAATTAATGGTACGGTAGGAAACATTTGTGTAGTATTAGTGTACTTAATCAGAATTTTAAATTATCTTCATGTTTGAACATTAATAATGTAACTCTGACTTTCGAAATAGCCACATGATCACCAGTAGCTCTGATCTATGCAGCAGAGGAGAAGAAGCACTTCCCTACGTTTCAATTACACAATTTGACCGAGAATTGGTTAGTTATCGTAATACAAGAATAAAAGTATTTGGCTTCCCGTATGTTCATGTGGTGCGGTGCGAAAAATTGAAATTGAACATCCTACCGTCTAATAGACAAGTCATACTTGGTGTCATTTGTTGTCAGCCTTAAAATTGAATTGGAATGAAATTTTTAAGGCCTGTAACGCTGACAATGCATTGAATATTCACAGTGACCTATCGACATTGTCTGCAAAATACGAAAATGCTTTTGATAAATCCGCTGGGCGAAATAAAAAATATACAAGCTAGAAATAGAGTTGAAAACAACTCTACGCCAGTATTCTAAAATCGCGCCAAATACCTTTTGTGCTCAAATCAGTTGTTGAAGATGAAATAAACGGGTTAGTCAATGAAGGTCCATTGCAAAGGGTGGATTCAATTGATTAGACCACTGCGATCGTGCCCATAAGAAAAAGCAATAGCAAAGTCAAAATATGCGGCAATTATAAGGTAACCGTATAATCTCGTTCAATTATCGTTGGGCACTCATTACAACCCATTCGTGAAATGTTTGCAAATATGGCTGGTGATAAAAAATGTAGTAAATGGGATTTAACAAAGGCGAAAATTCGCGAGAATGTGAACAAGATTGTCGCTTAAGTGGTACGAGAGTGTACATCACAATAAAGTTAAGAAGTACAGTTTTACAAGAATTGCCTACAGCACAATTTCGGAAGACCCCCATCAACAGATTTGCTAGAAGCTACTATGGCGGAAATGTATAGACATTGAAATTGAAAATACGGATAAAACATGTGCAAATTGCCAATAACACCTCCCTGATCCGTCAAAATTGTTTATACATTGCTGGCAATGAGCGGCCCCCTTTGAACGTACTCACCTAGACTTTGCCGACCCATTTAAATGTTCTTACTTTTTAAGATTATCTGATGCATATGCCAAATGGCCCGAAGTCCCCGTGATGTCTAACATAACTACAGAATTGACGATACAAAAAGTAATGGATTTTTTTGTTTTCGGATTCCACAAGTATTAATAAATGACCATGGGTCGCAGCTAACGTCTCATGAATTTCAAAGATTCTTGAAAAGTAATGGTATTATACATAAAAAGGAGCTCCTTATCATCTAACTAGAAATAGACAAGCCGAAACATACGTTAAAATGATTGAAGACTAGTTTAAAGCTATTAAGTGCGAAAAACATGAAATGCACACAGAATTATACAGAATTTTATTAGCCTACCACCAAAATGGGCACGCAACAACTGCAAAGTTCGCTCACAACCAATCTTTGGCCGCTAGATCAGAACGAGAGTAAATCTAATGATATCGCAAGAAAATTTTTGAGAAGTAAAATCGTGTTGAGATTCGAAATTTAATGTAGGAGAAAGAGTTGCGGCAAGAAATTGTTTCTCACCAGAAAAATGGAAATTTGGCACTGTCGTAAAAATCCTAGGAAAATTACCTTATTTTAAAATTAGACGATCATATGGAAACGTCACGTAAGTTAACTTCGACCAATTGACCGCAAAATCGAAGCAAATGATTTGCCACTTTGAAGGGGAGGCAAGTGCAGCTAGATCAAAAGCTTTCGAGGAAATGAGCAGGCTGATCGAGCGGCAAATTATGCTCCCTCTGCTCCTCTATTTATGGATGATGTCATGGAAAAGTTGTATCTTCAAAGATACATTGGAAGAAAAGGTAAAGAGAAAATTGCAGGAGGAAATTTACAATACCATCATCAACACTACTCTTCCATTAACCCTCAATTAACTCCACCTTTATATCCAACAAATGTGGAGAAAACCAAGATCCAAACATTTTCGAGAATTCGCCTTGGTCATACAATTGCAACTCGCCAATGGATCTTGAAGAAGTCTTCCTCCCCAATCTGCAGTTGTGGACAAACTCTCACTATAAAGCATATTCTCTGCGACTGCCTTAACTTTTCCCTGGCTAGAAGTATTGCATTTGGAACGATTAACCCTTTGGACATTCTAAAATCAGTTTCGAATCGAATATTAATTCTATATATTACTTTATTAATACTACTAAGCTCATTATCTAATGCACATTTATTTAAATTAGAGCCGATAGCCCATGTTGCTAGTGCTCAATGTCTTTTTTCACTCTAAGAATTTATTTCATTAGTCGAAAATTATAATAATAAATATAAAAATAATAGTATTAAATCCCCACGGTGAATATAAATTTTTATTTGTATTGAGTCATAGTTGACACATTTTTTTTTTATGATAAGTTTTTCCTCGTTTAGTTATAAACAATAACTTCAACTACTTTCAAACTAGATTCCAATACACATCTTACCATTACAATACACATCTGCGCATTACATTTGCGTTAAATAAAAGAAAAAATATTGATATATTTTCAGCCAAACGAGCGTATCTTACAATTCCTATTGCAATTTTTCCTTTTATTTTTTCTGTGATTTTCTTTAAAGAAATTTCTTTGTAGTGATTTTGTTTTTCTGCTGGCATTATCCTCTAAAGCGTATGCGGTTTGAATTTTAATGAAACCATCGCGTATCATCGTATCCGACGTCTCTCTCATCATCATTTCGATTACTATTATTGAAATAAAACGTTTCTAACTCTCTTTTTACATATTTACTATTTAGTATAAGACTCGTTTGTGCGTACGTGTTCGAGTGTATATAAACAGGCAAATAATACTGCAAAAATTGTATTAAAAATTTACGATAGCACTTTTATTTCGGTTTTCGCTTGAAAACTTTTCTTTTTTTTCTTGGAACGAATGATTACAAGTATGAATCTAACTTTGGTGCAATGAAAAACCGACTGTTAGTTATCTTTAGCATCACATTTTATTTTGGCTTTATATTCATATTCTGGATGTGACTATGTACACGTCGTTCAAGTTACGAATGTTCCTAATGGTTTTACGGTTTGTTGATGACATGCAACATTATTTATGTAAATTTTTATTTCAGTTTATGTTGTGCATATCGTTAAAATAGAATTTTGAAAATATTGAAAGTTTTCAATCCAACAGGTTGGTACGAAAGTAATTTCGGAGTTTGTAATGGTAAGTGTTGACATTTATTAATTACTCGTTCCATAATTTTTTTTTTTTTTTATATTTTGATAGTCGCAAAGGTAGAAAGATGTTCACTTTTATTATTAGGCAAAACTAATGTTTATGGAAAGACCAGGTCTCAAGTTTGAATACTAACAAACATCGAGAAAAACATTCTAAGTACATTGAGAAGAAATTGGATCCGAAACCATTTTGCTCTCGTTATTTCGATTTTAGGTTCCAACTTCTGCAAAACTTATTCTGTAATAATAGCCTTCTAGCCAATTGCAAGTAGTGCAAAATCTTTAAATGTGGGACTTATTAGAAGAATGCACAGCTTAGCATTACCCTGACTGCCATCACCGTCAATTTTGGTATCGCTATCTTTAACAGTAACACGGACACTTTTGTTTAAAATAGTATATTATCCAATCTCGCTGCAGCTTTTCAAATTAGCATAAAAGACTGTCCTACATAATAGCCATGCCAACCGCAGCTAAATCAGATAGAACGATAGCAAACCAATATCAGTTCATAATTCGG
>NW_023998485.1:1619089-1642556 GCF_014805625.2 Glossina fuscipes
AGGGACTATTTTAGCTTTTAACTCATACAGTCTATTTTCTAAGGTTGTTGCCAACTTAATAATTTTGTAAAATAAAGGATTCATTGAGTTTTAAGGTACCGTTCTGAAACATTAGTTTCAATTGTACATGTAGTATTAGGCATGTCAATTTCAAGTTTTTGTGTGTCATTAAAGCTGTTATCTATATAAATATTCCTCCTTAATAAATTCTCTTAAGCTCTTGTTCTTAATGCCGTGTAATCTGCAGGTTTAATAGCGTCTTTTGATTTTTACCATCCATTTAAATTAAGTTGCTACAGCCAAAATAGCTTTTTCTGTGTTGCTGTGTCTTTCTTTGTTCAACCATAAATAGCCAATAAACGTCCGTCAACCAACAACCTGATGACCTGAAGTGTGGAGCATTCAGTATAGAGCAAGTCAGTGAAATGAACTTCATGAAATGTATGATATCAAGCTGACAAATTGACAACAATTTATTTTTACAAGAAGCAATTTGTATACAAGTCGTACGGACTGGCGGCAAAGATGTTAAAAAGCACTTACAGCATAATCTATTTAAAATTTATCCCGTTTTATGTTAGTTAGAAAATAAGATGAATGTATGTTGTTAATTTTTCTATAATTTGTCAAAGTATCCTTAGCCGGACAAATAATAATACGGTTGCGATTTGTAGGGTTAATAAACTGTTTGCGTTTTTTCAGCTTCAATGGTCGTCGATTGCATTTACTCTTCAATTGACTACCAACGAACAAAGGAAATTCGAAGAGAAGAAAGTAAAAAACTTCCATAACACTGATAAGAGAGCATCCCATAAATAAACCAGCAATACCTCCAAAAGCCGCTACAACAAGTATTATATAATAAATGTGTGTAATAGGCTTAATTAAGTTAATGTTTTCTAATTACGTACATATTAAATCCATCCAACCGAATACCAAATGAGTTGAATAGACCATCATTGTATCGAAACGGAAATGCACGTCTAAATCAATGTATGACTTATTGCCACGTATATCCGTTGGCAAAAACGTTGTACGCATTTCCGTTATAAAATTTAAAGAATAACAATTGCGAAAACATTCACATAACATACTTTTGCCATAATTATCGGGCACATATTGTAGTTCTTCAGGGTCTTGAGTGTAAAGGAAATATTCTAAACAGTAATATTATTAATACTCTTAATAAAAATAATCGGAAGCCACTGTTTGTAGCGACTTTTTATTTAATTACCATAGTGTTGTGACAGACATAATAACCCTTTCAAATCACATATAGGATAGCTTCCTAAGAGAAATAAGCTTAATTATTAGAGAAATTTGGAAAGAAATAGTAATTAATTAACCTGTTGGAAAGAATATGTCTACAGTGCATTCACAATGTTTTAGTAAATATTCTTGATTGCACTGCGATATACAATTTTCCATCATATACACTTCACCGGGCAAAGTCTTGAATCCATAGCTCGAAGGTTCATCCTAGAGCAGAGGTAAATATTTTAACTGAGTTAACGAAAGTAATTCAGTTTTTAGTTCAAATTGTATTTTTTAATAAGCGTTAACAGCACACTCGAAGAACGCTTTGGTAACGAAGAAAGAGTACAATGGATTCAAAAAAGAATTTGATGTGTCATTTTAAGGAGACTTCTCTTGCAAAGGCTTTAAGGAAACGTATTATGAAAGGTATTGGAAAAGGTGATTTAGATCAAATGGAACTTAAGGAAGTAATGTTAGCTTCAGCGACTGTACTAACAGTTGCTTCAACACTCTTGTCGGTATATATCTAACGTTACAGAATATTTACATTACGTCGTGGGTAAATGATGAAAAACTTCCGATTGACCATGGATAAGGTAATACTTTGAGTTTGGTAGAATTAGGAACAAATCGTGCACCATGAGCCGCTCCAACATGGTCTGACGATTGAGTCCACTCTCCTCAACAGATACAACTGACGGTTTAAACGGTGCAATTGAGGTGAAGCGTCCCGAATGAATCATTACGAAAGGCGTCGCTTTCCACAATGATTCGGCAGGCTTTAAAATTAAACTTTGATGGGGCCGTTTTGGCGCATCCCGCGGGCAGTTTATGTCTTGGCTCGTTACGTCACTACTTGCTTCGCTTTCTTTTGAAATTTCCTCATGGTGTAAAGTTGACTTTAAACAAGATTGGTGAAAATCGCTTGGTGTAGAGTATTCCCCAAAAAACCAAAAAAGTTATGCGGCGATGCCAAATATTTTTTAAAAAAATAACAGAATCTTACTGGTTAAATCGGCTCGTACTTTGTTTAATAACAATTATTTAAAATGCAGGAAAAAATTGACTGAATTGTAATGAAAAATACGCTACAGAGCTTTAACTTTAGTTAGTAAGACATTGCATTAAAGAAAGTTGCGGCTTTTTATTAAAATTCTATCCTCACTGCATATAATCTTTCCAAACAATAAACTGCTGTTGTTTCAGGGACGTCTAATCTCTCGATATGGGCGGCTGCTTGGTTAATTCAAAAAAATGCGATTACCAGGAAGGTGTCGTGAAAAATTTGGAATTGAGTAACTGAAGCATCAAATGCAAGAGCAACTTCACCGTTTTAATAATTCTACCATTCAAACAAAACAGGAATGTTTCGAAAGCTTCTAAAGAAAATTGCTCGATTTACTGTTTAAAGGTGAGAAGCATTTCAAAACGATTTATCACAAATGTAAAAAAAAGAAACGTTTTTCGACGGAAATTAAATACTCTTCGCTAAATAATAATAAATATGCTTAACTGCAAAAAAATGATTGTTGAAAATATTTATATCAATGGTGACGTCGAATTTGGAAATTTAGAGCTTCCCAATAGCAAGAGAATTATCACCAGCACTAACTGATGCGTTCCATCCAATTAATAAAAGAAAAACGGGCGAAATCTAATTTTTCACCAGATCTCTTCAAAAAAGAACAAATGAACGTTTTGCTACAGGCGCTGGTCACCTTAGAGCCTCTTTTTATCATTTGTAACGACCGATGTAATAACTGATAAATTCGTTTTTGTCTTATTTACCGAATATACACATTTTCTTTCCTGGGTTTTTAAACGTTTGGTGTCATTTTCATAGAAAAATATAACCGGATCCACTTCGATAATTGCATTTGTGTTGGTGGGAACAGGTAAAGGCTTCTTATGCCATACATGAGGTTCTGCTATCATAACCTTTATAAAGAATTTATTTTATTATATTGTCATAATATTGCTTTTAACAATTCGATCACCTTAATTCCTTTAGGTTTTCCATTTCCTGGATAAATATTTTCTGGATTTATCAGTACTCTCAACTTTAAGCCACTTTTCATGCCAGAATTTCCTGTACGCAAAGGCCAGTTGGGATCTTTCAATTGTCTCTCTCTGGCCGCCTCCGTTTCTAAAGTGTTAAAACTCCAGCAATAACCAATTTGACTACGTCGCTGGAAAAAGTAATCGCAGCAGTTAATATCATTATTACGCCATTTGCAGTCCGTCAAGAGCTCCTCACAAGACCAGCTCATGTATTCATAAACTAATGAAAAGTTAATATGACTTAAAGCATGTATTGGTCGATTTTGCAAAATTTGAAACACTTGAAATTGACCAAATTGGAAGGTGTCGTAAGCAGTAATAATCAGTTCAAAGAGTTTTGATATTTCGGTATTATTTTCTTGTGGTAAAAACATGCTTTTGGCTGCTTCTAAACGTTGCCAATTCAATTGGTTGCGATTGCAAATCGATACCACAGGAAAACTTATTTGATATACAGGATATCGAGTACTATTAATAACAGTCTCCATATTGCCAGCATCAAAGCGATCCTTAAGACGAAGGCATACGTGTACCGTTCCGAAGAAAGCCAGCGAAAGTACAAGAAACCAAATGAATCTGAAAACAAGAAAATTTTCACATATTAACAAAGAGTTTCAAAAGAGTTTCTCACCTTTCACAATTGTGGCTTTCGCGTTCTCCCAACTTGCTTAAACCAGGTATAGTAGATTTATTCGCAAACCGATAGAACAAGTCTGCAAAGGTTTCTCTATATTCGCTAGAGTTTCCATTCTTAGTAACCAAGGGACGTTTTAGCAAATCCAACGATAAACGCTTCGAAAGCATTCTGTGTGCAGCTGCAAGTAAGTTTTGTTAGAAACTGACCTTTACATTAAAATTTTGTTAATTTAACTAGATACCATTGTGGTTATTTACTTCTTTACAAATTGGTATAAAATTTTGCATCTAAATTATGAGAGCTGATAGAAAACGAAATATCTCTTAAATGCAGAGTGTTAATGCACTTCAGTTTTGTTGACAAAAAAGGTAATAAATATCGCGTGTGTGCGGATAATAACCATTTAAAATTCAGATTTGCAAACTTGTAAAATGATAACAATCAACCGTACTAACGACTGTGTAGAAAAGTAGAGGACTTTGAAAAGAATATAAGTTCAACTATATTTTTTTGTTTAACTATTTTTGATAACATTTCCCAAATTTGTTACAAAGTGCGAATACAAAGGCGGGTCTAATCTCTTTCATTTTCTTTTTTTTTTTGTCTACTTTACCAGCAACAGGCAATTGCTCAGAAAACGACTCGTGTGGGATCTGAACTAACGATCTGATCAACCAGAGTCTGAATTCAGATTCGCAAACATAATGATCGTGTTTACATCTGAAAAACGGAAATGATGCTTCAAATTGCTTATCAGTAGTGTCAGAAGTTATTTTACTTATTTTCTCGCTCGAACAAACTACTCAATGCCTTATGCAGCAACTGTTGAGCTCTTTCCACCATTCCTATGGCAAACAATGCGTTAGCAGCGGAACGCCACGCCTCTGACACAGATTTGAATTTCTTTGTTATGACGCTAATGAACAGTTAAATTATCTAATTGCCCATTAACACTAAACGTACCACGCGCGGTCAAAAGACCGTTTTTAAACTTTCGTTTAAAATTTATCGCATAAAACTTTATTGTATCATCATGTATCTTATTGACTTTTCCTAAAATATACATACAAACTATTTTTCAATATTTACAACTTTTTTTAATGTGTATTTTCCGAAAAAAAATTATACCACGTCTAGTCTACCAGGCGCGGTCATTTGACCGCTTGAAAAATTTATGTTATTTACGACTACATTTTTCGCTCGCGTTCTTGAAATTGTTTTAGGAGTCTGCAATGTAATTGTAGACTGGAATCTAATCAATGTGTCTGCAATGCAGACGGTTAGGACGGTTAGACGGATGCGGTTCGAATTTTTTAGGTTGTTATTGGAACAAAGAACATACTGTTTTTTGTACGACAGTAAGGTCTTGCGATACGAACAGAGAGCATCAAAATTTCAGTGTGTAATAGAAATTATAATTATATTATAAGAAAAATTATTACGTGGTATAAGTGATAGTTTCGACAAAGTCAACAGAGCCAACAATATTTTGTGGTATGATTTACAATTTGTTTTTTATTTCTGGTCTCAATGTTTGATTTATATTTTTATATTTTAGTTTTTACTTTATCATTTGTATATTCACCCCCAAAATGTCAAGACATTCGAGGAATATCAATTTATTAGACAAAATAAATAATATCGACTAGGATTGTTCGGAAGATGATCAAGAAGTTTACGATACTGATGATGAAAATGAAAAATTGAAAAACAGAAAAGAAAGAGATTCATAGTTAGTTCCGAAAGTGAAAATGAGGAAGAGATTGAAACTGCTATGGACGGAACTGTTTGAAAAAAAATAAATGAAGGGTCTAACAGTGGAAGAACATCGTTTTATAATATTTTCAAGGAAACATCAGGACCGACAGGATACACTAAACGAAATAAAGGGCAGAGCATTTTCAGCATTTTCCTACAAAAGCACGTTGTAGATTTACTCAATATATGCCCAACAAACCGGACAAATTTGGCATAAAATTCTGGCTGGCTTCCGATGTAACTAGTCAATATATAGTAAACGGCTTTCCATATTTGGGAAAAGATGAAGGGAGAGAATCATCAATCCCACTTGGAGAGTTCGTAACTTTGAAATTAGCAGAACCATATACGGGCCATGGGAGAAATATAGCAGTTGACAATTTTTTTACAAGCGTGTCATTAGCGAGTAAACTTCTATCAAAAAGAACTACTCTTGTTGGAACTATCCGGAGAAATAAAAGAGAGCTACCAAAATTAGCGAGACAGGCAAAGGATAGTATGACACGCTTCTCAACAATATTATACAAATCGAAAGACTTTATTCTTACAATTTATAAAGCTAAACCCAATCAAAAAGTATCGATACTTAATTCAATGCATTTATCCGTTGATATTGGAAAAAAAGACACCCGTATACCAGAGACAGTTGGAGTTTATAATAGTACGAAATTCGGTGTAGATGTAACCGACCAAATGGCCAGAAAATATAATGTAAAATCTAAATCTCAAAGATGGCCTTTACAGGTCTTTTTCAATATCTTAGATTTAGCTGGGATAAACTCTTGGATTTTATATAAAGAAGCGACGGGTGAGGAAATATCGAGGCAAGAGTTTTTATTTCAGTTGGCAGAAGAACTTGGGACCGAATATCAGAAGGAGAAACAGATAAGCCAAGAATGCTCATCAAAAACAATAATAAACACAAACACTGCTTCTTCTGAGCGGAGATCTTGTCAAATAAGATATTGTAAAGTCAACAAAACAAACAAAATTTGTATAAAATGTAAAAAATACGTATGTGGAAAATGTGCAATACAAAATACTGTAATTTGTAAAAAATGTGATGAAAATGCATAAAAGTAAATAAAACATACAACATCGAAAAGCGGGGAACGAGTTTCTATTGTAGCATCAGAAAAATATTTTGTTCACTATCTACTTTACATATGTTTTTTTGACGTTCAGAAATGAGAACATTGAACACGTATGTGATAAATCGTTTTCTACGTTTAAGATAGATACTTGGTACTTCTTCCACCTGGCCTTCAATTTGATAATCTGTGTTATTAATTAAAAAGTAGTTATCTCTTGTTTTGTAACGGTTTATTAACATTAAAACGCGCCGTTTATTAACATTAAGTGCTTAACGTGTTTAATTGCATTTTGAAATTTTTGATTAATCTTGCACAATTGGGTTTGGTGAGGTTCTTAAAGCAATCCAACTTAATGTCCAATAGAAACCACCTGCAAATGTTTATAACTGAATGGTTGTTTAATTCAAAGGGAGATGTGAAATGTAGGAAAAACGTATGAATTCAAAAGGAGGTGTGAAAAAATATAGGAAAAACATATGAATTCAAAAGGGGATGTGAAAGAAATATAGGAAAAACATATGAGTTCAAAAGGAGGTGTGAAAAAATGTAGAAAATGGTTTACAATTCAAAAGGAGATGTGAAAGAAATATAGGAAAGCCATATGAATTCAAAAGTAGATGTGAGAGAAGTATAGGAAAAGCATATGAATTCAAAAGGAGGTGTGAAAAAATATAGAAAATTGTTTACAAATCAAAAGGAGGTGTGAAAGAAATATAGGAAAGCCATATGAATTCAAAAGGGGATGTGAAAGAAATATAGGAAAAACATATGAATGCAAAAGGAGATGTGAAAGAAATATAGTAAATTGTTTATAATTCAAAAAGGGATGTGAAAAAAATATAGAAAACTGTTTACAACTCAAAAGGAGGTGTTTTTTATGTCTATTCCTGCTGCTTATTCGCGTTATGCCGTAATTTATTGTTTTCTTTATGCTTATATTTTTCTGAACTATGTGTCCTAAAAACTTGAGAAATTCATAGTTGTCACTGGCATAATTAATACTTCAGAGCTCTGGAGGACAATACATGAAAAGTGAAGAAGCAGAGATGTCATAAAAATGAGCTAGCGCTTGGTGGAATGCTTAAAGTTTTCCACTTTTCAATTATAGTATGTAAATAGAAGAAATAGTACATCAATGAAAAATTCGTGAAACTAAATAAAAAAAAAATCTCTTTTATAAATCCTCATTAATCGCCAGCGAACAGATCTGAAGACTTCTGTGCGTGCGGACACAATTCGGGCTTTAGTGAATACAACGTCAGCATCAGTAACATGCTGTCTTGTTTGTGCTACTGTGAATAGGAGCATTGTCTAATTGGAAAAGTTTTTTAATGCGCAGATCTTCATGTCAAATGGTGAACTTATTGCATTTTTCTATGTTTAGGATCTCTCGTGATTTCACTTTTCGATTACTTTCTGGAAAAACTTTGACGAAATTTTTACGTTTCCTGGTATGACCTAGTTGACCGTTTCAGTAAGGCCCGCGTTTGTATGATAACGTTTAAAATTAGCAAATCAGCGACGAATCTTGCGTACTACTTTTCAAGCCAATGCTGAGTTTAAATGGTACACGAACGTGACTTGTTGAAAGGCGTCGTTTAATGGTGGCTCATTCTAACAATAATGTGGATATTTTGTTTAAAGATAACATATGTGTGCCAACTCTCGAAAATATTGATCGATTTGTTATAAAGAGCGTCTTCACTTTACCTCCCTCAAGCAAGGGGCATATTTTTCTTTAACCAGGTTAGGTTCATATTGACGGGAAATTTTTAGTGCAAAATAGAGACGGTTCTTCGGTTGTTACTTCTAACACGCTATGCTAGATTTGATTTGATCATGTTTGATATATTGGTGAAATGGAAGACGAAAGATTTTAGTTTTACCATATTGATGCCATATTGAATCGAAAAGCCAATTGTTCGATCCTATAACCGCACAACATGAGGCACATTTGGTTATCACATTAGGTGAAATTTCTAAACATGTCATTAGGCTTGCTTCTAATTCTGATTCTCAACAGCAACAGCACCCGAATCAACACTACATAGCGAAAGTTACATCAAGTAATCACAAATAAGCTAATTTAGAAAAGTCTGTACCAAGCAATCACGATAATCGAAACGAAATAGAAGCGTTTCCACATTTCATATAATAGTATCGCTACACGCGAAATAAACTTAGAAATCATATACTTGAATATTTCTTAATGTAGTTACTCATGTAGCTTAAGTTTAAAGCTTATTCGTATAAAATAAATTCATATTGACAAAGAGTCAATTTTCATGAGAATGTAATTATAATAAATGGACTTACCGCAGTAAAAGTTGAGTTCTGTGGAAAACTATTGTGGTTGTATGAGTGGATTAATAGGCTTTTTCTTGTTTTTGGAATGCTATGATATATATATTTCTTTTCTTCTTTTAAATCTGTTGAAAACTATTGTAGTTCTATGAGTGCATTATTAGGCTTTTCCTTGTTTTGGGAATGCTTCCTTTCGGAATTTGAATGGATCTGAAAAAAGGGTAAAGAAAAAAGCAATAAGTAATAAATAATAAATCGAAATAAATTCACTTCACTAAGAAAAGTGTATAAATAGTCGATTTAATGACTTACATTTGCTGTTCTATGAATATTAATAACTATTTAGGATATATATATTTTTCAATATTTCTTATTGGTTTCCTTGTTAATTTTTCTCAATTTTTCAGCTTTCCTACAATTGTTTCACTTGGATTGTGTTTTTCAATTTTTCAAAATTTCTTATTGGTTTACTTGTTTTTTTTTTCTTTAACAGAAGAAATGAGAGTTCTCCTAACATCAAAACAGGATTTAAGTTATCTACCTTTTCGCACGCACAGAGTCGTATTTAAGGATTCCAATTTTGTTTTTGCATGAGTTCCTTTTTTTAAAAAATGATTTGAATAATACCCGAAAATTAGAAATCGTATATCAGTTGCGCCAGCTACGACGTAATTTAGAAATGGACAATCTGCGAAACATCCAACATTCCAATACAAAACCACAAAATCGATTCCCAATAATATCCCACAAACATTTCACAATCCCGCGATATTTGAATAATAAATTTTCTTCTTTTTACGACGCTGGAAACGAGCGCAGAAATGTCATTTTAAACAAAAATGACGGTGCGAAAAGAAGAAACTAAGTTTTGTAATTTTTTTTTTTAATTTTAATTTTATATTAATAGGAATTTTATTTCTTTTCCAGATCACAAAATGCGCAATGAATGGCGGCACACATGCCGTATTGCCGACGCGGATTAAGTCGCGTAAGGGATTCTGCGCCTACGCGGCCTAGACGCCCAACTCTTGATTTGGTCAAGGTAGATTTGCGGCATCATTTGACCCGCCAATCAAGAAATCGGGTGGGCGGTAGGTGCCGCCCACCTCTTCAGGAGGGCGAAACTCGCCCACAATCGCCGGGGCGGCATAGGCGCGGTGGGCGGCGCAGAAGGACAGGGATAACTTTCATAAAATTTCACTAATGTTTGAATTAATACTAATGTTGCTTTCGCTTGGTTTTTTTTAGGAACGCGACATAATATTGACCTCAACAATGAGATCAAATGAGGACTATATACCTAGCGATTTGCGCCTTGGAGTAGGTTTCATCCAAAACGAGACACGGATCAACGTCACCATATCTCGATCTCAGTGCATTCTTATAATATATGGTAACCCCTACCTGTTCCTTTTAGATCCTAATTGGCGCATGATATAAGATACTGCGTCGATAATGATGCCTACTTCAATGTGAAGGTTTGACGCTTTAATATAAAAATCCAAAGTCTTTTTGAAATCGTCTAAAATGTTTTTAGGATTTTCCTATTATTAAAGCTCGGCGTGGTGAATACCACATTGAAAAACCAATTTTTCACGAGATGTTCGTTGTACCCAAAAATTTGAAATTTCCTAGAAATTTAGAACTGAAAAGCGAACAAGCCCAAAATCAGAAAATAGTGGAAAGCTCTAAGGTATAGCGAAATAAAGTTGAAATTGCTAGGCTATTTAATGAATTCGATACTCATTGGCGTTGCTGGTGTGGCCATCTTTATGTACACACATAAGAATACAGTTATTACTTTTTCCTTTTTGAGATAAGAAGACGTAAAAAAATAAGAACAAAATAAAATATATATATATTAGTGTGGGCAAAAAGAAATCCATTATTTTCTCGGTAGATGGCTGCACTGATAGATTTCTCGTAAAGTATCGATCAAACAATTTCATATTTATGCTCCTTGGAAAGGTGACATTTCGCAATAAAAAAAAATTCTTTGCTGTTTTTTGTTTGGTGCATTCAGTTGTGAGTTACAGCTTTTTAAAAATGGAAGTGAACAAAGAGAAAATTCGGTACATTTTACAGTTTTTCTTTGACAAAGGCGAAAATGCAAGACAGGCGACTAAAATTGTGAATGGTGTTTATGGTTCCGATACTGTAACAGCCAATTATATGCAATTTTGGTTTCGTAGATTCCGTTCAGGAATTTTTGATGTTAAAGATGCACCTCGCACAGGTAGGCCGGTCGTCGAAAATGTCGATAAAATCGGAGAAATGATCGATGTTGACCGGCATGTTAGCAGTCGTAACATCGCCCAGGAGCTAAAAATCGACCATAAAACAGTTTTAAACCATTTGCACAAAGTTGGATTCAAAAAGAAGCTCGATGTTTGGGTGCCACACCAATTAACAGAAAAAAACATGATGGATCGAATTTCCCTCTGCGAAGCCTTGGCCAAACGGAATGAGATAGACCCATTTCTTAAACGGATGGTGACTGGAGATGAGAAATGGATCACAAACGATAACCCTGTGCGAAAACGATCGTGGTCAAAGAGCGGTGAAGCACCTCAAACGGTGGTCAAACCAGGACTAACGGCCAGGAAGGTTTTGCTATGCATTTGGTGGAACTGGAAGGGGATTATTTATTATGAGTTGCTTCCATATGGCCAAACGCTAAATTCTGATCTCTACTGTCAACAACTGGACCGTTTGAAGATAGCGATTGACCAGAAACGGCCAGAATTGGCCAACAGGAGAGGTGTCGTGTTCCACCAGGACAACGCTAGGCCACACACATCTACAGTGACTCGCCAGAAATTTCGGGAGCTTGGTTGGGAAGTTTTAATGCATCCGCCATACAGTCTGGGCTTGGCACCAAGCGATTATCATCTTTTTCTTGCATTGCAAAATTTCTTTAATGATAAAAAATTGAAATCTAGGGAGGATTGTGAAAATCGACTACTAGAGTTTTTTGCAAATAGAGACCAGGACTTCTATGAGAGAGGCATTTTCAAGTTACCTTTAAAATGGCAACAAATCATACAACAAAACGGTGCACATTTGACCCAAATTAGGCAATCCGAAGCATGTTAAATAAAGTCCTGAAGTTCATATAAAAATAATGGATTTCTTTTTCCCCAAACTAATATATATGTATTCACAGATTATTTTATAAACAAAACATTTCTTTTATTTTAGTATAAAGTACACATTATTTTCATGCAAAGCCATATTTTTAATGAAAGCCCGTCTATTCGCTTCATTTAAGAGTTTGCGTTTTGTAAAATGGAGTCATACCCATTGTGCATTTAAAAATTCCAAACATCTGAGAATAAGCGTCCACATTTGTTTACAATTCTCAATACTTGAACATGTATTTGTATAAAAATTGCCTACATCTGAGAATAAGCGCATAAAAATTGCCTACATCTGAGAATAAGCGTCTATGATTCTAAATAATTTGTATAAAAATTCCAAACATCTGAGAATAAGTGTCCACATTTGTTTACACTTCTCAATAATTGAAAATGTGTTTTTTTATGAACAGCTGTCGTATAAAAATTCGGCACTTTAGAGAATAAGCGTATGCTAGTAAAGATCTGTTTGGTCCCATGCTACTGAGAGTCAACTGACACCTCGGAAACCATTGTGATGTCCTGTTTACATGGTTGACGATCAGAGCTATCTATACAGCAATTATACCACTCCATAAACTCTAAACAATAGCCCTCTACATTTCCATTGCGAGTTGTAGAATACTACAGAAATTTTTAGTGATAATGTTTACCACTTTTGCGGGTGCTGAAAATTCCTTGAGGCAAGCTATAAAATATGTAGAACTTATTGAGTTAATAAAGTATTTCATCATTGGCACCACCAAATAGAATCGAAATCCTCTATTGTCCCTTTACACGGAAGAAGGTTCACGACAGTTTGGCAAAGCAAACAAGGCAAACGGGGAAGCATTGCGAAACATGTTGACCGACAAAAAGTAATCTTTAGCACATTATGGAGAAAATTATTCCAGAAGAGTTACTATTGCATCGCGTTGCAACTAACTGTACAAGGTCTGCAAAAGGATCTAATTTTTGGAATTTTATGACGGAAATAGGTGAAGATTTGCATTGGGCGGAATGTAAAGTATTAATCGAATCTTTGTAAATCTTATAGATTAGGGGTAATGGAAAGTACTCTATAAAAATGTCACTTGTTACTTCGCAAATTCGTCTTTTGATTATGTGAGTTCTACTTTGTGAAGAATTGAAGTAGAGTTTCGCTTTTGTTTTTGAAAAACAGCAGAACAAAAGCTCAAGTTTTTGGGAAAACGAAGCTTTTTTGCTTTATATATGTTTCTAAGTTATAAAGAGAAACTAATGAAACTTTTCACATAGTCTTTGATGAAGGTGCGAAGTCCGACTAAAAAATATCTTACATTATAATAACAAACTTTTAAAATAAACGCCCTCGTGCGGAATTATTGTTAACCGTATGTTTAAGGGCTTAAATAACATGGCTTGTAAGTACTTTTAGTTGAGGCTTTTGTTGTCCTGTTTGTAAAAATTTTCAAGATGTCAGAAATAAGACATCTAATAAGCTAAAAAAATTAATTAAATTTTGCAATAAAGTGAAATAAACATAAATAAACGCATAAACACTAAATTATAGTGAGAATAATAATTTCAATATTCTGAAGTTTTACAAACCTATTCAAAACTCCTTACGAATGTCATTGCAAAACATTTCAACAAACTCGTTGGAAAGTAGTAGATGAATATTATTGGACTGCATTGCATAGTTTAATATCTCGGTTTTTCCGAGTTAACGTTTATTGTTACAACTTGCATTTTTCTCAGCCAAAATTTAATTGAATCAGAAAAATGCTTTGTCTGCAGCTTTTTAACAGAAAATGCTATACCGTTTAAAATAGGATATATGATTATCTTACTATTCAGCAAAACTTAGCTATCAAGTTGATTGTAAAGTTCCTTTTTTTTCTAAATAGACGATCTAATTATTTCTCTATCTAACTATTTAGACGATCTAATTATCTATCGGTCGAGGTTGTTAGTGTTTTAAAAATTGCTTGATAATAATTTGAAAATAATTTAAAACATCGTAGTGATCAATCTTAGATTTTCTACGCATAATTCGAAATGCGACCTTCCTATTTATAATCTCTTCTAATCACTGGCGTGCCTGCAGGTACAACGTGTACTCAGGTCATCTGAAAGAAAAGAAAAGCTTACGCTTCTATCACTAATTTGTAAGTTTCTCAAATATCTGTCCTTATCCTATTTCTATTGGTGTTGATTTTATTTTCCCATTCCTTCAGCAAAAATCGAAGATCCATAGAAAGACCTTAAGATATGTTCACCAACTTCTGCTCGGAAGAAAAGTGAAAAAAAACATTAACAGAAAAAAAGCCAATAATTTTTCTTCTAGGAACCCATTTTGTTTATTGCAGCAAGATTTTGAAGAATTCAAGTAAGTGCTTATACTTGGTTCTTATTAGATAACTTTCGCCATTAACGAAGAGTCTTAACGCGACACATTGAATGCATACCGAAACGCACATGTGGTATACCTTAAATCACGCAGTTATGCAGTTTGGCAGAGTTTTTTCCACAATTTAAAGTATATGATTTCTTTAGTTATACGTAGAGATTCCTGATAATTGGTGACATCTTCTCAGGTCCGAATTAGTTAACCTAATTAGAGAAGTAAAAGAAAGAATTATGTTTCATCACGTTTTCTTAGACAAACTTTTGAGCTCATAACCATGTTAAAGAGACAAGCAGATAGCAAGCAAATAGACGAGCGTACGTAAGTCAATTCGGGTTTACTGACTGATCGAGAAAAAAAGTAAAGAAGGTGATTGTTGCTTGTTGCCTAATCTACGTTTTGTGATTTAAGCGGCAGGTATAATATTTCCGGCATATGTTAGCTACTTGCCTTTTAGTTAGAGACGACTCGAGGGTCTCAAATGCAATTTAAAACAATAAAATAAAGATAATAAAAAAAAAAGAAATCAAACAAGTATTTTAATGCAGCTCCAAAGGAATGCTGGGCTGTAGGACAATTGCTATTGTTCATGGATGACGTCATAGAAGGTAGGCTAGAGAATTTGGCCGAGGCTACTTTGTTAGAACGCTAGAAGGAAGGAAATCGGCATCCATAGCAAATAAGAATTGTAAGACATTAGTTTAATAAGTGCAAAAAGTAAAAAACTAACATGCTAAGCTAAACATTCTACAGGTTCCGTGAAGACGGCACATATGTGTGTATGCGTGTGAGCATAGGAAAAGGACCATGGGTTTTGGCTTACGGGCAAAAGAATGGTGCTAGCGGACAACGACACTCACGGACAGGTTTACTTATTCTTGACTTAAAAATTTCCTTTTTTTGATATGATAGATAAATACATGGAAAAACAAGAAAGGGAGGAGGGAAAGAGAGAAAAAAAATATGAGTGCAGCTGAGCTAGTCAGGCAGCAAAAAGCACAAGACCAGCTATTATTTACACATCACAAGTTTCCTGAACATTCAGAATTATCGATTTAATGAGATAATAATGATATATGTTGGTATAATTAGATAATGCCACGATACGATATACAGTTTGTACTCCAGTGAACAAATATCATAACTTAATCTAAGAATTGTTAATAATCAAATGCACCAAAACTTGGAAAATATATAAATTATTAAACAATAATTTTATTAATATCATACATCTAAAGTCTTCGTACACATCAAAGCTATATGAGATATTTAAGTATTATTATATTTTTCTACATATAAAAGTGGTGTTACAGGAATTTTTGTGCTTTATGTATTCATACGCACGTCTTACATTTAATTGTGTGCCGTACTTTTTCACCCTTCTTTTATCTTGAGATATTCGTTTTATTCATTTGTAATTTAAAACAAAAAAAAACAACGATTTTTGTTCGGGCATTGAAAATTTTTCTTCTCTCGTTACATTTTTAATTTTTATCTTTTGAGCAATTATTAATCTTAGTCTTGAAACTCACTTCATTTTACACAACTACGTTCCTTCCACCATATCAAATGTAAAACCGAACAGTTGTGTCGAGTTTTTCTATACTACTTTTAAATTAATTTACTCAAGTTTCTTTTACGAAAGATAACACAACATTCTTTCATCAGTGAACTCCAAGTTGAATACTCCTCTTATTCTTGTTTGCCAGCCATCTTTTTATTTTTCATTTTCCTTTCGCAGGCATGCCAATATTTCAGGCTTGTCAATTATTCTTCTAGCTAGTCATGAATTTACTATTCCTTTCGCATGGTGTGCATCATATTTATCTTAGAATTGACGCATTTTTAGGCAGATAATATATCTTTATTTAGCTAATCTATGTGCTATTTCAGCTAAACTACATGAGAAACTTAACTCGGTTCGAGGCGTAATTTATGCCCCTTGCTTAAAGCATGTGCCGGAAGATGAAATTGTTCGCGAAATGGGCATTCAAGGGGTGACTGAAGCATATAAATTAACCAAACTGAATGATGACGGAAAAACACGCTCTCCTACAGGAAGGATTATTTTAACTTTTGATCGCTATCGATTACCGCGAACAGTTGACGTGGCGTGGTATAAATGTAAAGTAGAACTATACATCCCAAATCCTATGAGGTGTAAAAATTGCCAACGCCTGGGTCATACGGCAAAAAGATGCACTAATGCTGCATCTTGTTCTAACTGTGGTCATCCTCCACATACTGAAAGCTGTACGCGTAGTTTCTGCATAAATTGCAATGATCAACACTCAGCGTTAGACAAACAATGCCCACGTTTTGTACAGATGCGTGAAATATTAAAAATCAAAACAGAAAATTACTGTAGCATGGGCGAAGCGCGACGCACATACCGGGAAAGAAATCCATCTGTAGCCCATGGAATTGGCAAAAGTAATACCTATGCTGCTGTTGCCTCGCAAATCGAGCCTAGTAAGACTTTAACTGCAACTGCTTCCAATGAAAAACCTGTTCCACCATTAACCAAAAATTATATTGCGAAACACTTGCCAAAGATAATATTGAAAAAACCAAAGCAACTGCAAATATTGAAAAAATCCAAACAACAATATATATGCTAAAATCTAATATACCAAATTCTCCAGAATCTCCAGCTCTCAACTTTACTCAACATATCACAAGTGGTAATGAATCCATTCTTTCATCCATTAATCAACCTTCAATTTCAAATTATTCACGTGCGCCAACCCGTTGCGCTTCAAATGTACCAAATCACCTAAATACAGATTATTCTGCTGGTAAGAATAAATCATTCACGAAAAATTCCTATAGTGACCTTGTCGACGGAGACGCTGACATGTCAACTTAACCCTCCCTCCACTCTGCTTACATGTCATTACAATTAAATAAAGTTTTTAAAATTCTACAATGGAACATTAAGGGATTTATTAATAATTTTGATGAACTCCGTACACTCATAAATGATTTTAATCCAACCTTTTTATCGCTTCAAAAAACCCATTGTAGAAGTTCTTTTAATCCTATTCCACCCAAATCATATACTGGATACTTCACAAATGCTGATCAAAACTCATATTCCAAACAAGGAGTAGGTGTTTTTATAAAATCAAGTATACCTCACAAACGCATAAATTTAAGCTCAAATATACAAGACGTAGCGATACAAATAATGTTAAATATAAAATTTACAGTGCTTTCGCTCTATATTCCACCTTCGTAATCGTTTTCTCAGCAAGAACTCTACAATTCATTGTTCGTTCTTTTCCCCCAATTAATTATATGCGGCGATTTCAAAATCTGGGGCTCAACAGTGAACAACAATCGCAATACTGTTTTAGAAAAGGCCTTCATTCAAAGCAATCTCTGCATTTTAAATGATGGAAAACCAACGCACTTCTCAACTCATCATACTATTTCACATATTGATTTAACATGTTGCTCTCCCTCACTTCTTCTTTTGGTTTCCTGGTCTATTTCTGATGATCTACATAATAGTGATCACTTTCCAATCATAATCGATCTTAAACTTTCAACGTCCTCTGCTACTCCAGCAAAACAGGCCAAATTCCTCCTAGATAAAGCGGATTGGATCAATTACTCCAAACAGGTGGAGTCATTTTTGAACTCAAAGCCATTTAACGGAAACTGCAACCATGATGCTGCTATTATGTCTAAAGCGATTCGCACGGCTGTTCATCTTTCTATTCCTCAATCCAACACCTCTTTTAAACGAGCTAGGGTTCCATGGTGGAACAACACGCTTTCGTTTTTGAGGAAAAATAAAATGGATCTATGGCACCGCTTTAAGAGATGTCCTGATCAGAATCACTTGTTATTATACAAAAAGGCCAATGCTCTATTCAGGAAGGAATTACGGAAATCAAAGGCACTTAGTTTCGAACTTTTCTCGAGACGAATTCACAGAAATACATCAATGAAAGTTGTCTGGAACAAAATCAACAGACTTAATGCGACTTCAAACCTGAACCAAATTTCTGCCATCTGCACTCCCAATGGAACTTTAACTGACGCAGATGAGATTTCTAATTACTTTGGAAAAGTGTGGTGCGAATACTCCTCTGACAGCAACTTCTCCAGTGCTTTCATTGAAAATAAAAGGACTCCAATATCTCCTTCAAATAATATCGATAGATGTGCCATGTTCCTGGAAAATAGCGTATCTACCTCAGAACTTGGAAGTTGTCTCTCCAATTGGAAGGAGAAGACACGTGGTCTAGACCGCATCTTATACCAAATGATCAGTGCTATGTCTAAGTCTAGTAAAAAGAAATTACTGGACCTATATAATACGGTATTTATGACTGGCCATATACCCTACATGTGGAAAATGGCAACAGTTGTTCCAATTCCAAAGTCAAAAAATGTCTCCAACGCATCTGATTATCGCCCAATTTCTCTTTTATCCTGCCTCTCTAAGGTTTTAGAGAAGATTATGGCATCTAGATCATCTTGGTTTCTTGAATCCAAGAACCTGATAACAAAGCAACAAGTTGGTTTCAAGCGGGGTAGAGGATGCATCGACGCTCTGTTACATATTGATTATTTCACAAGCAAAGCAATTTCCGAACGAAATCACGTAACAATTCTCTCAATTGATTTCGAAAAAGCATTTGACAGAGTTGGTCTTCATGTTATCTTAAGACTCTTGAAATCATGGAATGTTGGACCCAAATTCTTCAACTACATCAAATCATTCATGTCGCATCGGCGGTTCAAAGTTAGAATCAACAATCATCTTTCTGATTCCTTTCCGCTAAAGAATGGCATTCCGCAAGGATCTCCTCTCTGTGTCACGCTTTTCCAGATCGCTTTCAACGAAATTAGCGAAATTCTTTGCCGTGTACCAAGAGTGGAACATTGTCTCTACGCGGATGATGTATACATTTTTACAAAAGAAAAAGACAACACGAAAGCAATCAACATCCTCGAATCTATTGCATGTGAGATCTCCACATGGGCAAACTCGTCAGGAGCTATAATCTCTATACAAAAATCAAAAAAAATGCACATTTGTCGAAAACAAATGTGCGATGCAGGAAACCTACTGATGCATATTAACGGCTTACCAGTACTAAATGTGCAGATGCTCCATGTTCTCGGGCTCACGTTTTCAAACAATTATCGTTAGAAAGCACACTGCCTTCGTTTAAAAAACTCCCTTTTAACAAGGGTACATTTCATACAGTACGTTGCTTGGAGAAGCCATGCGCATATTAACACTATCGCTTATCTTACCAAAATGCTTGTGTTAAGCAAGATTGACTATGCTTTGATAATTTATGGCAATAGCTGCAAATCTAATATCAACATCCTTAAATCGGTCTATCACCAAGCCGTTAGAGCAAGTTGTTATGCTTTTCGGACGACGCCCATAAATAATATTACAATTGAAACTGGTCTCCCAACCTTAGAAAATAGACTGTATGAGTTAAAAGCTAAAATAGTCCCTAAGCTTCTTAATTCAAACAAATCCATTCTCGGTGATGACGTAAGAAAGATTATTATTGCGAAGAAAATTCCAAAGTCACCATCTGCAATTGACCATTGTTTGTGCATCGCAAAGGAATTGAACATTCCCTTAAAAATTTCCCGCTCTTTCGGTGTTAAACCTCCCTGGATTTTGAAAGACTGCTCTTTTGACATCTCACTGTCTATGCACAAGAAATCCAAATCCAAATTACGTCTTCAGGAATCTAATAGAGGAAAAAACCAAGTATTGGACAGTACTGGTTGGAATCTTTTGTACACAGACGGCTCAAAATCTCCTGGTCTGCCTCCTGCTTGTGCGGTGGTAGATGCTACAGGACGGGTTCTTCTCAACCACATATTTCACGAAAGCACTTCAACTTTCATAACCGAAGCCAGAGCTATCCTTCACGCTGCCAACCTTGCCCATAAAAACAAACTCAAAACCGTCATTGTTACTGACAGTTTGTCTGTATTACTAGCTACCCGGAACGCTTCGACTTCGAGATGGAGCACCATCAACAAATTAAGGAATATAATTACTACACCCGACGGAAAAATTAAAATGTTATGGGTACCAAGTCACATCGGTTTACTGGGAAATGAGCAGGCTGATCGAGCGGCAAAGTATGCTGCTTCTGCTCCTCTAATTATGGATGATGTCATGGAAAAGTTGGATCTCCAAAGATACATTGGAAGAAAAGTTAAAGAGAAAATTGCAGAAGGAAATTTACAATACCATCATCAACACTATTCTTGCATTAACCCTCAATTAACTCCACCTCTATATCCAACAAATGTTGAGAAAACCAAGATCCAAACATTTTCGAGAATTCGCCTTGGTGATACAATTGCAACTCACCAATGGATCCTGAAGAAGTCTTCTCCCCCAATCTGCTGTTGTGGACAAACTCTTACTATAAAGCACATTCTCTGCGACTGCCTCAACTTTTCCTTGGCTAGAAGTATTGCATTTGGAACGATTAACCCTTTGTACATTCTACAATCAACTTCAAAACAGAATATCAATTCAATATTTTACTTTATTAATAGCTTATTATCTAATATCCATTTTTTTAAATTAGAGCCGATAGCCTATGTTGCTAGTGCTCAATGTCTCTTTTTTTAGTCTAAGAATTCAATTCATTAGTCTAAAATTAAAATAATAATAATAATATTTGAGAAACGTACAAAATAGTTTTAAACATTCTGTGTTATGTATCTTATGACTAACAGGCAAAAAGTGAAAAAAGAAGAAGTTAATCACTTGTAACTTTGTGTGGGCATTGCCGATTTTTTCCATTTTTGCACATAATTAGTAAAGCTTTTCGTAAAGTGTGGAAAATTTCAGTCTTCTATATTTTATAACAAGTAAGTGATGGTCAAAAACCCACAAATTTTTGACCAGAAAAACGGCGTTGCCTTTAATTTACGTTTCATAGCGAATTTGTGTGACCAATTTGTCGCATTTTCAATATCTCCTTGCGTCCAAAAACTTCTGTTTCTATTAAATTTGAAATCGATGTCTTTATATTTACGAGCAGGCGAATGTCAAAAACTTACACCAAACAGACATACAGACGGACCGACATACATTAATCAATTCAGAATTTCATGCTGATCAAGAGTGCGTACACTTTATAGAACATCTGAGGCTTTTTTGTGAGTATTGCAAGCATTATGACGAAATGAGTACACCCCACATCATCGAATTTTCTCTTCTTCTCTTTTTTCTATTTTAAAAGAGAAACAAGGAAGAAAGTTTTGTCCTTTTTGTCAAGTTTTGCAACTCTGCGCGTGTGCTGTAGTCGAGTTTTTAATTCTTTGCAAGAAATATTTCAATTTCTTAGTGCTTCTCATAGTTTTTTAACCGTATTCGAGTCTAAAGTACAAAATTCTTTAAAAGAATAAAATGTGTAATTTAATTTATATGAAATATATTACTCTTTTACGTGAAGTTCAATATGGTTTTGTGCAATCAACAATTAGAATTCCTGGTAAAAGTCTGTATTTTTTCTGTTAAATTTTCTTTACGGTTTGTCTTATCTTCGCTCTATATTTACAGTGTTAACGAAAGTGAGAAGTGTGGTTTAATTTGCTGGAAATTATTGTGTCGTGGAATCTTTTAGTTTTTTGGTCCTTTTTTTTTCTTCAACAGCTCATTCTGACGTGTTTCACTGGACATGGATTGTTTATTTATACCATGTCGTGCGAAAACAGGCCATGCATTTGATTCATCTCGTCTTGGCTCCGTGATCGATTTTTCCATGCAAAGTGTGCTGGTATTATTTGCCACGCTGCTGATGCAATCCTCGATCCTTCAAAAGTCTTACGATCGTCATTTCCTGACTGCAGAAAGCGGGACGTAGACTTCTACAAACTCTTGAAGGAGACGAGAAATTGTTTCTCAAATTTGAGTAAATATCTCCGCTCCTTGTGGAAGAAATTGGAAATAATTAAAATAAGGTTTGAATAGTGTCCTTATATTGACCACTCATGTTCTTCCCCAACTAGCAAACAACTCGTAGCGTAGCGTGCGGTTCGTCACCTCTGAGTTCTCCTAAGTCTGATTCGTTGGTACAAGCTAGCGATTCCTCAATGACTACAAAGACCTTTATCGTTTCTGCTATGCTCGAGTCGGTCTGTACCAAAAAGTTTCAAATAAGCCGGGAACCACTTCTGGTTTGAGCTATGCTGAAGTGGCTTAAGTGCCGTCACTGAATCTACTCAGGCGACATAGCCTAAAATTAATAAAGGAAATAATAAATCCAACATTTGTGTCAAGACTGGCACCTGATACTTCTGTGGATAATATAAGAAGGTGTCTGGCGGCGAAAGTCCCTTTATTTATTTATTTATTCTACTTATATTAGAAACTCAACTAAACAAATAACAGTCGAGTTCAACTGGCTCTTAACGCAAAACTTATATTAATTAATAATAAAATTTAGTATAAGTATAATAAAACAAATAACAACAAAAAAAAAAGAAAAAGAAAAAAGCATGTACACTATCAGCACAGAGACACACTTACAACCGGTACACGACCAAATTGCAAATGACCATCGCAAACATGCATAAGCCTGGAAACCGATAATAAGTTGTCAATAATTCATTTTCGAAACGTAACGATTTTTTAGGATAAAAGCTAATTTAAATACGACATAGGTAAATCGCGCGTATTAAGAAGTGTTGCTTTAATGGACTTTAAAGTGTCCGATAACGAGAATAAGTGGTAGACGTCATTTAGGTTCTTGCAAACGACTCTGAGCGGATTGAACAGCTCATAATTAAACTTACACTGACTAAGCTTAACCAAGATAAAGTGTCTGGAGAAGCGGTT
>NW_023998486.1:0-15877 GCF_014805625.2 Glossina fuscipes
ACTAATAAATGGTGCTATTGACTCGCCTGCATTTCTTAGTGAAATAAACTTTAATGTCTCCAGCCGCTTCTCTAGGCACTTTACCTTGGTTAAGCTTAGTCAATGTAAATATAATTATAAGCTGTTTAACCCGCTCAGAGTTGTTTGCAAGAACCTAAATGACGTCTATCACTTATTCTCTTTAACGGGCTCTTTAAAGTCCATTAAAGCAACATTGCTTAATAGGCGCGATTTGCCTATGTCGTACTTAAACTATCTCTTAACCTTAAAATTTCACGATGAGCCGAAAATGAATTGTTGTTGACTATTGTCGGTTGCCAAGCTTAAGCATGTTTCCGATGGCTTAGGGGTTCGTTCGCAATTTGGTCCTGTGTCGATTGTGGGTGTGGCTCTATACTAGTTGTATACATGCTTTTTTTCTTTTTTTTCTTCTTATTTGTTTTATTGTACTTTATTATTATTATTATTATTATAAATTTAGCCAGAGAATAAATTCTAGGACTAAAGTCTTAAAGCACTAGTATCTAAGGCTTTCAGCTTTATTAAAAACTCTACCGCACTTGAGATTTATTGTACTTTAGATTTACTTAAGACTAGATTTACTTTAAGATTCAATTGAACTCGACTGTTAAAATTTTTAGTTGAATTTCTTGTATAAATGGAATAAATAAATAAATAAATGAAATATAAATCACATTAATACGTTACGTTAATATTACATTACGTATTACAATTTATACATACAATATAATGCATTTAAATTCATCTACATATGTATATAGCACATTTTTTTTAACACTTTTACTGTGATAAAGATTCGTTCTCTTTCTCGTTTTGTACTTATGATTACCTAAAGGTATATAAATGTATGCCTCTTTAATAACAGCTAATTATACCTTTTACACCACTTGTGATACAGAGTATATTAAGTTGTTGCGGTCGTGTAAAACAGAAGTGCTTAAGGTCGACCCAACTTTTATTATACCGATCGATTCAGAAACATAATCTGGATTGAACTAACCCTATTTGTGCGTCTGATGTCTGTTCACATACATTTGTGTCCAAGCTATAGGTGGAAGTTTTTGAGATATTTTAATGAAATTTGGTACAGTGACGTGTTTTGTCTCAAAGATTAAAGTTATTGAAAATGATTCGGACCGATCCTCTTTTAATTTTCTAAAAATCTTGGCAAAGGTGGCTAAGTAGTAGCATTTCGCCTTTCTAAGTTGGTATTAAAACTTTGGGCTTGCTGTGGAAATTTTTGCCCAAATAACGAAAAGTGAGGCTCAAACAATGGAAATGGAAAGTAATTTAACAAAAAAAAGATTAACTGTAGCAAATTTTGAGAATCTCAGCCTATTTTTCGGATCCTTATTAGGAATTTTCACCAAAATTGATCCTTTGTAGAGCAGAATAATTTAAGTTTTAATATATGGTGATGGAAGTACACCTACAATATTATAATAATTTCACACAAAATTGAGCTCTACAAAATTTAGACAATCTACGCCAGTTTTTGGATTCTGCCCTATGTAAGGATTAAACTTTTTTATAATATTGTATTAGGTTACGTTATGGGTCTGCTTTCCGATTAATATGCACATGAAAAATATGATTTTATATAGAAACAAGATACAATTTTTGTATTTTACAAATAAAAGATGCGTTAAACAATGTGGTAGAGCATTAAATGATCGGCCTTGTCCGACTATAATGTTCTTACTTGTTGGGTTATATATTTACCTTTGGAGAAATTATCCAGTGATTAATTCACTTTAAAAAAAATGTCTTTTTGTTTACAACGTCCAATACTCAGCTTAATTGCAATCATTCTTTTGATTATTTCCATACATGTGATTTACATTCAGAAAATAATATCTAGTAATATATATATTGTTGCGGAAGTTCCAAATCCAGTTCATTCCAACTAATTGATTTTCTAAAAAAAAAAAATATATACAGAAACGCAAAGAGCACATTCGCGGCGCGGAAGGTAGAGCCAGTCGGAACATTTAAGTCGAAAAAGAATATATGGGTTGAAAGGTCGAGAGCATCGCCAAAATAAAATGTAAATAATCCTACCCTTAAAGAAATTGATTGTAAATAAAGAATGTTGAAGTGAAAACGTTCAAGCGAATTTCTCTTAAAAAGAATATCCACGATCTAGTGATACAAACCGTATACGAGAAAAGCGAACTTCGTAACAATATACATATACATATGTATATCTATTTATATCACAAATTTAACTTTTTTATTAACCAAATTAAGGTATTGCATCTATTATGGTCATTATTATTATTGTCAGCGGACTCTGTTCGTACACCAACGATTAAATTTACCACTTTGTTTGTTTAATTTGAATATTTTTAATGATGAAGCCCACCAAACACGTTTAAAAGATTTTGGTGATGCTGCTCCCTTCTATCCCAATTGTTGGTTTTGGTTTCAACGATTTAAAAATAGTGATGTCGATGCCAATGACAAAGAAGGGCTTCCCGGACCAAAAAATTTTCGAGGACAACGAATTGCGAGACTTATTTCAGGAAAGCCCTGTTCGAACTTTCGAACAGCTTAGCAGTTGATGAATCAACTGTTTCTAGACGTTTACGTACAATGCGAAATATAGAAAAGTATGCTAACTGGCTGTCATACGATTTGAATGAAAACACCTTTTCAACATAGCCATTAAATTGCCTGCCACGTAAAAAAGGAAGATTTTCTGTGGCGCATTATCACTGGCGTTGAAAAGTAAATCTATTATGACAATCCTTCATCCACGAGCTACTAAGCCCGAAGGAGACTTTGGTCAAAGAAAGTTAAAATTTTAAAACAAGGCGTTATAATCTCCATAGATTGGCCATCAAAGTAGTCCGATCCAATTCATCTTGAATCGTCTTCGCCCTGTTCATGTTAGTGCGCTAAATTGTATTAAAATATCTTAAAAATTGCAGCCTGCAGGTTGAACACAAGGCAACAAAGCTTATTCACAGACAGACTTAATCAATTGGAAAATCGTTCTGAACTTGTGGGTTTAATAAAAAATCTCAAGTCCTTCTGGGTTTTGCATAAATCCGCACAAACTTTTAATTCTTATGGCTTGTGCCACATGTGGTAGAAAACAGTTTTTGAGCACCCTTCCATAGTATCATTCCTACGAAAGTAACCCTCTATATGACGAAAAAGTGTAATTTTTCATATTTCATGATGTAAATTGTACAATGAGAGTAGTTTGACGTAAAAATTAGCTATGTTATATTTGGATCACATAGATCCATTCTAGTCTCAAGAAAAGCAAATTTTATGCCAAACACGTGCAATTGTTGATATATCATGGTGATTTGCATATTATGGGAATGTATGAATGAAATTATTAGGTGAGATGGCGTAGGGTATCAAATGGCCGGCTTTGCCCGGCCTTGGTACTCTTACTTGTTTTAGTTGTTTTATTGAGCACCCAGCCGCATCTAATTTCTAAATACGTTCCAAGATGGATGAATTGAAGTTTTTTCACTTTTGAATAATGTGATATATTCATGTATGGGTGGATATTTTTACAAAGTTTACCATTAATGTAGTCCCACTACAAAACATGAAGTGAGTCCAGCTTCGTTAGCGCAGAATCAACCATATGTTCTCTAGCGTGAGAATTAAAGGTATAAGAGACTGTATGATTTGCTAGAAATCTTTTTGCAATCCTTCTGTTTGCTTGTTATAAGAATGGGCAACATAATGAGCTTGAGAAGTTCTATTTATTCAATACTTCATGTGAATTAAAACAATTTATAGGACGAATAATCCCTTAGACTGTGCTTAGGCATACATTGCGAAAGAAACCATTTTCGCTCTCTTAGTTTATTAAAAAAATAATTCATTTTTATAATTATACCCTACACCACTTGTGGGACAGGGTACATAAAAGGTTTAAAGTGAACCCATCTTATATTATATCGATGGATTCAGCATAATTTTCTGAACCGATATAAGCTCGTCTGTCCGCCTCTCTTTGTGTTTGTCGGTTTGTCTACCATTGTGATATCTTTCCACATATTATTGCGTTCAAACCGCAGGTCGTAAGTTTTGAGATATTTTGATGACATATGGCAGTTTGGTCAGAGGATGAATGCTATTGAAAAATTGTTAGGATCGGCCCGTTCCTTTCACCACACTCCCTATAACGCCCTATTCTGAAAAGTCGTTATATGAAAAAAAATTGTCATTTTCAAAATGTCCCGGCAAAAGTGACTAAGTAGTAGTATTTTGGCATCCTAAATTAGTGTGAAAATCTTGGACCGACTGGCAAAATTTCTTGAACCCCCTTTCGTATAACCATTCTTGCGGAAAATAAAGCTTTATATGGCAAAAAGGTCGAATTTGCAATATTTCACGGTGAAGATTGGCTCATAATAATAAATTGACAAAGAAATCTGCTTACAGAGTTTGGACCACGTATATCTTTTTTTGCATATAAGGAATCTCACGAAACGTGCCCCTTTGTATGCCAAAATACTGATTGCTAATTTTTTTGTGTTTTTTTTTTTTTATAAATATGCCCATGATAGTAATTTCATAGAAAAATCAAGTGGAGATATCTCATGATATGTCACTAATTCATAGGAACAATTCAGCAAAAAAAAAAAATAAACGGTCGTGAATTTGAATCCCATAGGTCTATTCTTTTGGACCCCCACCTACATACGGGCCATCACGAGACGAAAATTCTATAGAGGGAACATCTAACTCTCAAATATGCATGCCAGGAAATGAAAATTATAGTTTTCCACGAAAATAATGTGTACTTTTTGTTGTATTATCACCAAAACGAGTAACTGTACCAGACGAAGTGGTGTAGAATACGTCATCGTCGGTGTCGCTTGGCTTTAAAATTCTTACTTGTTTTTAAGTAAAAAAAAAACTAATGCGTTTGAGATCCAGAAGTTTTAATTCTTTTAAAATTTTCGAAAACCGATTAAATAGATACTTTTGTGCATTACTTACAATAAAGTTGTGCGAAACGCTTAAAATGATAAATGTAGCATGCATGGCATATCTATTTTTTGCTCAAAGTTTAATGTGAAACAATCAATCCGAAGTAACGTTAAATTATTATTAAGAGATATTTAACGAGTTTTCGAAATTTCGATTATATATATATACGTATATTTAGGTGCTCTATATATGCTTGTAAAGTGTAAGACCCGGAATTTCGCTATTTTTTCAAAGTGTTTACAACTGTTTACAACTGTTTAAGACTGTTTAATAACATTTTATACACTTTCGATCCGGAATTTCGCTATTATTTCAAAATTTCTGCTAATTTGAAGAAACCGTTATCAGCTTTCACTGTATATGTGAAAACACATATACATTAAAAAAAAAAATAGCAGAATTGAAAAGGCTTGCCATCCCAAATACTTCTATTAACAGTGGTAGGGAGATGAAACAAAAGAAACTCATTGATAAATATATACATATATATTGTAAGTTTGTTGCGCTTGGTGATCTTCTCTACAATAATTTTTGGCTAACTTCGCTTCCGCATTCCTCTTTCTAATTCTAACTTCAAGGTACGTTACTCCTAAAAATGTAACAAAAAAACAAACTTCTCCAATTTCTTCAATTATAGCAGCAAACAAGTAAAATATATCTCGATTACATTACTGTAGCAAATTCACGAAGAAATAACGCACATGTTTACATAAACATTTGTGGTGGTGATTAGAAAAAATTTAAGTAACTAATGTTAACCTTCTCAAATTTTTGCGATTTTTGGAAGGACCTGTAGGTGGATTTGACTTTTCTTCGACTTTATACTATTATCCGTATATACTGCTGATCGGAGTTATTTCTTCTCTCCATTCAAAAATGCGCTTGCCTATTATATGTGCATGACTATTTAGCTCATCAGGCTCGCATCGTAAATGCAGGGTTTTCCCAGGCACATAACTGGATTCTTTCGTGCAGCAAAGACAAACAAAACGTTGAACAATGAACGATAAAGTTAAAGTTCTCTGCAATTGAAACTTTATCATTTTTGCTTTGGCTTAATTTAGAAGTTTTGATAGATGAGTAAACCAATTTTGTTTTAAAATTGACAATTATTTTGGAATTGAATGTGAATCAAATGTTCAAAAATACCAGGCATAGAGATCGTTTTAGTATATTTATTATGGTATTGTAGATTGAATTTATAAAGGATATTGGTATATAAGAAAGTATTGAAATCTCGAAGTCGCTCAAATCTTATAAGAACATTATGTGTTGAAAGGCAGGAAAATTGAAACGATATTAATAGAAAAAAAAACTAGTGAAAATTGCCCAAAAACTTACTGAAGTGAAGTTAGCCCACTGTAGCTAGTCCACATTTTAGCGAAGACAAAAATGTGGGCTATCTTCACTTCTGAGCAACCACATTTTATCCGGGTCCGGGTCTTCGCTAAAATGTCTTTGCTGATTTACAATTTATTGCGAAATGAATAACAATAAAGTAAAATAAGTATTAAAATTAAGTAATTTTAGCGAACGTGCACATATAAAACACACTAAGTCGCTAATTACGAACGCAAAACCAAAAATGCTTAGTTATTGCTAGTAAATCTTATGCAAAAGTACGTTACAAATACTGAAAGAATGCAATGTTAAAATCGTGTTATAACCATTTTTAGACTACAGATTTTTGATATGTCTTAAAGGACGCTAGAACTTATTAGAAAAACCTAACTTCATTGCCATGTATAGGGGACATCACCCCGAAATTCGCCAAAAAACGGTTCTCTCCATATACCGGTTCTCTCCATACACTAAATTAGTGATAAAAAAATTTAAAGAAATATGACAAGTGCAGTTTTTTGATATGTCTTAAAGGACGCTATAACCTATCAGAAAAACCTAACTTCATTATCCTGTATAGGGGACATCACCTCGAAATTCGCCAGATACAGTGAAAAATGGTACTTTACAGGCAGATACTTGGTCCTTTGTATACCATGTTTTGAATTTCATTGAGGAAATGTTAACGCAAAAAAGTGAGCATTTAGTTTTGTTCCTAACGAATACAGGTTCAAGTTGCGCAACTTGGTTTTGAAACATACAGAGGACCTTAGCCATATTTGTATATATTGTTCAAGACAGGTGAAAAATAAAACTATGCAATGTGTTACTTGCAAAAGACATATGCATGAATTTTGCATAAAGACTCATCATTTCGAAAGTGATATTGACAATTAATTTAGGTGTTTATTATGCACCAACTATATTAAAAACGAACATTAATTTCTGGACAGCTGGACAAATAGTTTATAGGCCTGAAATATATTTGGGGAAGAAGCTATTTAAAATAAATGCTAACGCGCCTGTTGCAATACCTCAAGGGTGGTGCGGAAAACTGCAACGCATTGAAATAAAAAATTGATATTGAACTGAAGTGAATTTTATGTAAATGAATTGATATAATTTCTAAGTTTTACAATCCCTCATCATTTATGAATTTATAAAACAAACTGAAAAAATCTGGAAATTGTAATCCCAAAATCGTTATGTGCTTCCTGTATGGTTTTTCAAAATCTTCGGCTTAAGAGAACTGCTTATTAATTATATGACTTATTCATAGTAATTATGTACTTTAGGTACCATATTGTCTTTAAATAAAATAAGTTATATGGCATAATATACGCCGAAGTAAATGACACCGCCGAAAGTACATCTCACCGCCGAAAGTAAATGACACCGCCGAAAGTACATCTCACTGCCGAATGAAGAAAATATATATATATTCATGTAATGTTGTCTTCTTCTTTTCCTTAGAATATACGCCGTCATACCCAAAAGTCATAACCTGAATTTTTATCGATGCAAATAACAAGAAAGAGAAAACAGGTAGTGAAGTGACTGCTAGGCGCACGCACAAACGCACACGAACATTTTTGCCATAGCATATATTTCATTAGCCTATAGAATGTTTTCAACAAAATTGTACGCGATTCATATTTAGAAAAATGACGACAACTCAATACCATACAAATAACTTCTTACGCAAGTGTATGGACAAACGCGTTACCAATGCAAATATATCCGCGTAATGCATAATCTTAAACATACATGCTGAAAAAAGACAAAAACATTATGTGTACCAAACATTTCATTAGTAAATGAAAGAAAAACATAATGTATATAAGTTCGAACATTTGATTAGCAACATTATTGCAAAATTTTGCCTTTGCGGTCTTGTGAACATGGAGCGGACCGGTTTTTGGCGAATTTCGAGGTGATGTCCCCTATACAGGGTAATGAAGTTAGGTTTTTCTGATAGGTTGTAGCGTCCTTTAAGACATATCAAAAAACTGCAATCGTCATATTTCTTAAAATTTTTTTATCATTAATTTAGTGTTTTGGGTATATGGAGAGAGCCGGTTTTTGGCGAATTTCGAGGTGATGTCCCCTATACATGGCAATGAAGTTAGGTTTTTCTAATAGGTTGTAGCGTCCTTTAAGACATATCAAAAATCTGTAATCTAAAAATGGTTATAACACGATTTTAACATTGCATTCTTTCTGTATTTGTAACGTACTTTTGCATGAGATTTACTAGCAATAACTAAGCATTTTTGGTTTTGCGTCCGTAATTAGCGACTTAGTATGTTTTATATGTGCACGTTCGTGCTTACTTAATTTTAATACTTATTTTACTTCATTGTTATTCATTTCGTAATAAATTGTAACTCAGCAAAGACATTTTAGCGAAGACCCGAACCATAAAAATGTGGGTTATCTTGGGGGTCTAACTTCACTTCAGTAAAAAGTTCAGAAGAAAAATGTTTTGTATTCGGAGTTGGTTTGGTGGCGCTTGGAATAAACCAAATGGTTAGCTGAAATGTGTATTTCAGCAAGGATTTGATAATTATTTTCTAGCTTAAAGTTACTTTGGTGTACGTGAATATGATATGCACATTTAGTGCGGAATGCTAGTTCTCCAGTTCCCACATTCCTTCATCTTTAAACCACTTATATGGCAGTGGAGAAACGACGGTTGGATTTGACCACGGAGCAATCGAATCTAAATGACTCAGGTTACTTTAAGGACCTGGGTGAGATTTTGGTTACTTTGCGGGCAGAGCATTCGCGAAATAAATTAGGCGGTTACGGCATGTATTCATTTATACGGTGTTATGATAGAAAAGCGAAAGCGACCAAGTCAAGGGAAAACAATCGGAAACAATCAGGAAACCATCAAAAAGAATAACAACTTCTTTTATATATATATATATTTTTATATATATTAATAAAATATTTTAAATGTGTAATAAAGCTATTACATAAATAAAACTATTTATTTTGTTTATATTTAAATATAAATTATATAAATTAATATACAACAACAGGAAAAGCCAGTTTGATTTTCCCAATGACAAATCGGTTGTTGCTATAAGCTCCAACTAGACGATGGGTTATATAAAGTAGTATTTATTTCTTTGAACTAGTACAAGTACGTATTAAGCCCGATAGCCGCAATTTCTTTCGTGGGTTTACTTTTAACACTGTATCGGGATTTTTTTCCATTTCCTGATAGGGCAATTTTCTATTTGAGCATGGTGTACTTGTTTCCACAGCCTTTTTAACAAACTTCCCTAATTCGGGTGTCGTAATCTCGGTTTGTCGTGAATTTCTATTGGGTGACTCATAGAGTTCATTGGGTGGCCTAAAATCTAATTTTGGGTTTAATGACAACAAGTGCTTTTTACGAAACAGCATTGGACCATTTAAAGCGGTTTGTTTCGATTCATCATCAAGAGTCAACAACGGTGTATCATCGGTCTGTGGACATGCAGCTGACAATTTGCTGCTACAAATGGGATAATCGTATATTCTTTCCTCTTTCCTGCTTGTTAAAGATGATTTTTTTCAGACAGCATGCTTTGATTTTTGGAAATAACTTTATTTTTTATAGAAAGCAAATTATTCTTTATATCACTATCACGTTCACTTTGATTAAGTTCGTTTAGCAGGCTTTCCACACGTTTTTTCTATTCTCAGATATCAGCACCTTCTTGCCACTCCTTGTTTGAAAACCTGCAGAAACAAGCGAACTTCCCGGATTAATGACCTTGCCAAGCTCCATTTACTCGTTTCCTGCAAATTGTCTTGAAATTCTTTTAGAATATTTTGTACGGATGGCTTTCTTTCGATATGGAGATTTTTTTACCATTCGCTGTTTGAAAACTCGCAGAAATAATCGGACTTCCCGGATTATTCACCTTGCCCACTTAATCTCGACTCACTTCACTTTTCACTTCTTCCCATTCGTTTTCAATAAAAATTTCATTCAGGCTAACTGCGTTTTTGCCTACTCCCAACTCCGTCCGTTCTCCCCTTTTTGAAGTCCTAATGCAACATTAGTTTCACTCAGCACCAAGTTCTTGGAGTACTCACTAATATTATCTCTTTGGTTACCTTTAAAGCCAATCAAAAAAATAATAAAATAATAAGCATAATAAAATATGAGGAATATCAATGCCATACCCTGGGTTATCTGCTTATTTACTGGGAACTTAGACATATGGGGAAAATTATCATTCATCTTCACGTCTTGGTGTAGGATTTCTTGAGTGCTTATAGAAGCAAAAATGTCATCGTCATCTTCATCCCAATCATAATTCCTACTTATCTCAGTTTTAAACTGATTGGATGGCACCAAAGCTGAAAAATTTTGGATTAACTTAAATTAACTTAAATGTTGTCTCTTCACAAATTTTAAAAACAACTTCCTTTCATTTACCTTGTATGTGTCGGCTTTCTCGATATCGTCGTAACGACGATCTGAAGCTTTTCCTAAGAAGAATGTACAAAGTTAGACTTGTTAAAAAAAAGCCTATAAAGAGCCACTTACTTTTTGTTTCTGGCGTAGAATCGTATAAAAAAGCCAATTTTGCCTTTTCTCTAAAATCACGGCTATAATTACGTTTCGGTTTCTCCCGTAATATAAATAAAGGGGACCGCTCCAAATTCGTTATTGTCGTTTGCGCATAAAGCCGGGAATCCACTAAGGACATTATTTCATCTTCGTATCGACCACTTTTTTCTAAAGCGATATATTTTTGATTTACCAATGTTTTATTGATATTACAATCATTCGGGCCGTCTAAGCAACTTTCTTCACCTATATTGACTTTACTTGATTCCATGTTTCAATAATTGAATAAAAGATTTTAAAAAAAATTGTTTCTTTTTACTTGACAGTTGAATTACACTTTTTACAATTCTTCCTCTTGCTCCCACAATTTATGGTTGTCAAACATCGCTAATGCATTTGATAGTAATGCATATCACGTAACTATTGCCATATATTAAGCCTTTATGGCCGTTTATTCGTCTGATGTCCGCCTATATATTTTTGTGTTCAAGCCGCAGGTCGCAATTTATGATATATTTTGAAGAAGTTTGGCTCAAGGACGAATGCTATTGAAAATTGTTCGCATCGGTCCACTTTTTTGGCCACGCGCTATTGTGAAACGTCGTTATATGGAAAAAATTGCAATTTTCAAAATATCTCGGCAAAAATGACTGAGTAGTAGCATTCCAGTTATCTAAATTGGTGTGAAGATTTTAGGCCGATTGGTGCAATTTTTTGTACCCCCCCTCATACAAATGTGTCTGCGGAAATTAAGACTGTATATGGTAAAAAGATCAAATTTACAATATATAATGGTGAAAGTGGGCCCATAATAGTAAATTGATAAAAAAAAATCGACCTTACCGCATGTGGAAGACTATTTTTTGAATACCACAGCATATAGGGATTCTTACGGAACGTAAATCGTTATATGGCAAAAAAGCCTAATAGTTAAGTTTTTTGCGATGAAAATTTGGTCATGATAGTAATTAAATAAAAAAATTAATTGAATCTAATTTGAACCACATGGGTTTATTTCTTCCCTCACTCTATATAAGATATCTGATGACGTCTTAATAATTCGTTGGAGCATTTCAGCAAAAAAAAAAATAACGGTATAATTTAAACAAAGTCCACAAACAATTATGTAAAAAATTGTCCCTTATTTGTAGAATAATATATAAGTAAGGGACCTCTGTTGCGTGTATCAAAAAGAAATCGGATAATTTCGAATGATTTCGAATATTATTATTATTATTTTAATTTTAGACTAATGAATTGAATTCTTAGACTAAAAAAAGAGACATTGAGCACTAGCAACACAGGCTATCGGCTCTAATTATAAAAAAGAATAATAAAATGTACATTAGATAATGAGCTTAGTAGTATTAATAAAGTAATGTATAGAATTGATATTCTGTTCTGAAGCTGAATGTAGAATGTTCAAAGGGTTAATCGTTCCAAATGCAATACTTCTAGCCAAGGAAAAGTTGAGGCAGTCGCAGAGAATGTGCTTTATAGTAAGAGTTTGTCCACAACAGCAGATTGGGGGAGAAGACTTCTTCAGGATCCATTGGTGAGTTGCAATTGTATGAGCAAGGCGAATTCTCGAAAATGTTTGGATCTTGGTTTTCTCAACATTTGTTGGATATAAAGGTGGAGTTAATTGAGGGTTAATGCAAGAGTAGTGTTGATGATGGTATTGTAAATTTCCTTCTGCAATTTTCTCTTTAACTTTTCTTCCAATGTATCTTTGAAGATCCAACTTTTCCATGACATCATCCATAATTAGAGGAGCAGAAGCAGCATACTTTGCCGCTCGATCAGCCTGCTCATTTCCCAGTAAACCGATGTGACTTGGTACCCATAACATTTTAATTTTTCCGTCGGGTGTAGTAATTATATTCCTTAATTTGTTGATGGTGCTCCATCTCGAAGTCGAAGGGTTCCGGGTAGCTAGTAATACAGACAAACTGTCAGTAACAATGACGGTTTTGAGTTTGTTTTTATGGGCAAGGTTGGCAGCGTGAAGGATAGCTCTGGCTTCAGTTATGAAAGTTGAAGTGCTTTCGTGAAATATGTGGTTGAGAAGAACCCGTCCTGTAGCATCTACCACCGCACAAGCAGGAGGCAGACCAGGAGATTTTGAGCCGTCTGTGTACAAAAGATTCCAACCAGTATTGTCCAATACTTGGGTTTTCTCAGCTATTAGATTCCTGAAGACGTAATTTGGAGTATCTTCTTTCTTGTGCATAGACAGTGAGATGTCGAAAGAGCAGTCTTTCAAAATCCAGGGAGGTTTAACACCAAAAGAGCGGGAAATTTTTAAGGGAATGTTCAATTCCTTTGCGATGCACAAACAATGGTCAATTGCAGATGGTGACTTTGGAATTTTCTTCGCAATAATAATCTTTCTTACGTCATCACCGAGAATGGATTTGTTTGAATTAAGAAGCTTAGGGACTATTTTAGCCTTTAACTCATACAGTCTATTTTCTAAGGTTGGGAGACCAGTTTCAATTATAATATTACTTATGGGCGTCGTTCGAAAAGCATAACAACTTGCTCTAACGGCTTGGTGATAGACCGGTTTAAGGATGTTGATATTAGATTTGCAGCTATTGCCATAAATTATCAAAGCATAGTCAATCTTGCTTAACACAAGCATTTTGGTAAGATAAGCGATAGTGTTAATATGCGCGTTGCTTCTCCAAGCAACGTACTGTATGAAATTTACCCTTGTTAAAAGGGAGTTTTTTAAACGAAGGCAGTGTGCTTTCCAACGATAATTGTTTGAAAACGTGAGCCCGAGAACATGGAGCGTCTGCACATTTAGTAATGGTAAGCCGTTAATATGCATCAGTAGGTTTCCTGCATCGCAAATTTATTTTCGACAATTGTTTTTTTTTTGATTTTTGTATAGAGATTATAGCTCCTGACGAGTTTGCCCATGTGGAGATCTCACATGCAATAGATTCGAGGATGTTAATTGCTTTCGTGTTGTCTTTTTCTTTTGTAAAAATGTATACATCGTCCGCGTAGAGACAATGTTCCACTCTTGGAACACGGCAAAGAATTTCGCTAATTTTGTTGAAAGCGATCTGGAAAAGCGTGACAGAGAGAGGAGATCCTTGCGGAATGCCATTCTTTAGCGGAAAGGAATCAGAAAGATGATTGTTGATTCTAACTTTGAACCGCCGATGCGACATGAATGATTTGATGTAGTTGAAGAATTTGGGTCCAACATTCCATGATTTCAAGACTCTTAAAATAACATGAAGACCAACTTTGTCAAATGCTTTTTCGAAATCAATTGAGAGAATTGTTACGTGATTTCGTTCGGAAATTGCTTTGCTTGTGAAATAATCAATATGTAACACATCATCGATGCACCCTCTACCCCGCTTGAAACCAACTTGTTGCTTTGTTATCAGATTCTTGGAGTCAAGAAAACAAGATAATCTATATGCCATAATCTTTCCAATACCTTTGAGATAAAAGAGAGATTGAGCGATAATCCGTTGCGATGCAGACAATTTTAGACTTTGGAATTGGAACGACTGCTGCCAGTTTCCACATGTAGGGTATATGGCCAGTCAAAAAACCCGTATTATATAAGTCCAGCAATTTCTTTTCACTTGAATTAGACAGCGCACAGATCATTTGGTAGGAGATGCGGTCTAGACCAGGTGTCCTCCCCTTCGATTTGGAGAGACAACTTTCAACTTCTAAGGTAGATATGCAATTTTCTAAGAAGACGGCACATCTGTCAATACAATTTGAAAGAGTAACCGGAGTCCTTTTATTTTCGATGAAAGCACTGGAAAAGTTGCTGTCAGAGGAGTACTCGCACCACATTCGTCCAAAGTAATTAGAAATATCATGTGCGTCAGTTAAAGTTCCATTGGGAGTGCAGATGGCAGAAATTTCGTTCAAGTTTGAAGTCCCATTGAGTCTGTTGATTTTGTTCCAGACAACTTTCATTGATGTATTTCTGTGAGTTCCTCTTGAAAAAAGTTCGAAACTAAATGCCTTTGATTTTCGTAATTCCTTCCTGAATAGAGCATTGGCCTTTTTGTATAATAACAAATAATCAGGACATCTCTTAAAGCGGTGCCATAGATCCATTTTATTTTTCCTCAAAAACGAAAGCGTGTTGTTGCACCAAGGAACCATAGCTCGTTTAAAAGAGCTGTTGGATTGAGGAATAGAAAGATGAGCAGCCGTGCAAATCGCTTTCTATCAGCATCATGGTTGCAGTTCCCGTTAAATGGCTTTGAATTCAGAAATGACTCCACCTGTTTGGAGTAGTTGATCCAATCCGCTTTATCTAGGAGGAATTTGGCCTGTTTTCCTGGAGTAACAGAGGACGTTGAAAGTTTAAGATCTATTATGATTGGAAAGTGATCGCTATTATGCAGATCATCAGAAATAGACCAGGAAACCAAAGGAAGAAGTGGGGGAGAGCAACATGTTAAATCAATATGTGAAAAAGTGTGATGAGTTGAGAAGTGCGTTAGTTTTCCATCGTTTAAAATGCAGAGATTGCCAAAGCAAAAAATGTTTTTGAAAATGCCTTCATTCAAAATTGAAGGCCTTTTCTAAAACAGTACCACGAGTGTTGTTCACTGTTGTGACATATAGAGCAAAAGCACTGTAAATTTTATGTTTAACATTATTTGTATCGCTACGGCTTGTATATTTGAGCTTATTATTATTATTATTATTATTATAAATTTAGCCAGAGAATAAATTCTAAGACTAAAGTCTTAAAGCACTAGCATCTAGGGCTATCGGCTTTTTTTTTTTTATTAAAAAACTCTACCGCATTTGAGGTTTGAACCCACGACTATTGAGTTGCTAGTCGAGACTCTTGCCTACTCGGCCACTCAGGCGGATTATATTTGAGCTTAAATTTATGCGTTTGTGAGGTATACTTGATTTTATAAAAACACCAACTCCTTGCTTGGAATATGAATTTTGATCAGCATT